>NC_041388.1:507152105-507208233 GCF_002162155.2 Triticum dicoccoides
ACACGAGGGAGGGGGAGGGGGGCTGCTTGCTACTTCGCACTTTGCTAGGTGAATGAACCTCGGTTGGGGGGGGCATGCATTCATAGCTTAGAATTCCCTTCGTGCCGACACGAGGGGGGTGGGGGCAAGCAATACAGTAAGCTTTGCGAGAGAGGTGCCACATCGAAGTTGCATTTGGCATTTGAAAGTCAAACCACCCTTTTGATACATAAATTTGGTCCACATGCAAGTGTGTTCGTGTTCTAACCCTCTCCCGCGTCATTTTTCGCCAAATTTATGAACATTAGATAATTCGGATGATGCAACAGACACGATTCACTCAAACTAACCGTGTGCCACGCCGGTGCACCTGTCACGCACACATCCGCACAGTACATTGGGCTCCACGAGGCTCCCCCTCTCAAAAATATCTGCCTGCCTCTAGGGTTTTTCTGTTTCATAACACACGGTTGTTATCTCCGGACCGTGTGCGATGTTTCTTGTTCCCAATCTCGCCTGCATCCCTAGAAAATATCTTCCCGCCTCGAGGGTTTTTCTGTTTCATAACACACGGTTGTTATCTCTCGACCGTGTGCGATGCACTATCATCAAAATTTTCAATATCCCGACATTTCAATCCCGCATTTGACTCCCGCGTAGTAAAATTTTCAGTACCCGCGTCATTTCCTCAAACACCCCCCTCCACACACAAACACACACGCACACACACCCTCCCTCGCTCAAAACCCTAGCAAGGTCCCCGCCGCCACCGCCGCAGGGCCTCCATTGTCAACTTTTGCCGGTTTGCCCGTGCAGCTTACCCATCGATCTCCATACCCAGGCCGCCCTGAGTTTCTTAGATGACCTACCAAACGCCCCCTTTCCCACAAATCCCCATCCCCCACTCCAGAGTGTCGCAGCCTAAGCCCGGCTACGCTTCCCATGGAGCTCGAGGAGCGACTGGCCCAAAATAGGTGTATAGCGGTCTCTTCTCCAGACGTTGTCGAGGAAGCTGACGACCATCACTGGTGGCAGGCACTCAAGCAGCGGGCTAGAGTATGCGGGCATGTCTCGGCCGCCGGCTACGACATCGAGGTCATCGACAGCAACGGCCTAAGGCAGGCTATGTCACAGGTTAAGTGGCCCACCCCAACCCCTCGGGTTTTACTGCCGCCGATCTCATCCATGGCCCCGCCGCTGATCTCCTCTCGCTCGCTGTCAACAATTTGCCATTCTACATCGCTATCGAGCCCCTTTTGTCATTTCTGAAGGACACGTTCCGCGACGCTGGCTTGGGATCCACAGCTTCCAAGTCAGATCGATGCTCATCGACGGCGACCATGAGGAGGGCACCCTCTCCGGCTCTTCCAAGGGGAAAGCGCCCGTCTGCAACATCAGGGAGGGCACCCTACAACCATGCTCTTCCAAGGGGGAGTAGCCCATCTGCGACAACATGGAGCGCATCCAGGGTCCGTGCTCTTCCCATGGGAACGAGCCCATCTGTGACAAGTGAGGAAACCCATGATTTGTTTTGTCGTGCCTCTTCACAGGGGGAAACCATGATTTGTTTTGTCGAGTCCCTTTTGTAGTGTAGTGAGAGAACATGTCCAGTTTTAATTACGATATCTGGTTGTTTGCAGTATGCCTTGTTTATTTTAGTTGTTCACAATGTGATGCTCTATATGTGCAATTATTTACTATGCAGTACATTTCATCAATCTAGTTTTAAACATACCGGTAGGAATGCATATATTTGCTTGTTGTTAAGCCTGTTATAGCTAGCATATGCCTCTTTTAAAGTTTTTTGATTGTTCGGCTGTTTGTAGTTAGCATATGTCCAGTTTCAAATGCTATCTTTGGTTGTTCGTAGTATGCCTTGTTTATTCCAGTTATTCACAACGTGATGTTCTATATGTGCAAGTAAGAACTATGCAGTTCAATTTCATTAGTACCAGTTTCAACAATACCACTATGAATGACTACATTTGGTTGCTGCATCTTGTAGTTAACACACCTTTCCATTTTTATTTAACAATAACCAGTGTACTTAGACCGGCACAATACCAGTTTGAATGACTATGTTTGCTTGTTGTTAAATGTTAGGCCTGTTGCAGTTAGCACACCTTTCCACTTGTTTTGCTTTACTAGCGTGCTTAAACCTGCACACTGAAGCTATCTTTTGGAGATTATTTTGTCTTCCATGTATACTTTTGGTTGATGTTTAGCTTGGTGTGCTTAACATGCTTCTCGATTTACCTACACAGGACAATTTTGGCAACGACTGTTGTTTTCCATCAAGGTTAGTTTCATCCCATGGCTTATATCTGCTCACTGTTCAGGATATCGGTAGCTGGTACCATATAGGCCGGCGGCTGATAAGGGACTAATCAGTGAATCGGACTTTTAACTGAATACATTTGCAACCCATTTTTTGTTAGGTTAACTAGGGCCATATGTAATATATCTGAGGCTACATAGCAACATACACTGTACTTAATGTCTAAATATGCAATCCTAGGCTACATAGCAACAAGCAAGAGTGTTACATTGATGTTCTAATGATGTCTAGATATAAATAGAAGAGCAGCAGCAACAACTTAGCTAGAGGTTAGAGTTAGTTTCTAGCTCATTACTAACCTTGAACTTACTCCATCCAAAGAGTTGTTTGGATGGCAGGGTTATATTGACAATAAATGCACTAGGAGAACTAGCTCCAATTAGCACCTCTTGGGTTAGATAGTTTTTTTTGGGTGGGTTATAGATGCAACTAGCTTAAACTAGCCCTCATGTTTAGATATACTTTAGGGATATTTGAGCTCGAACTAGCTCAAACTAACTGTAACCCATGGATACAACGACAGTTAATCAGCCGATAATTTGTAAGAATGCACTAAACTCCTTCTGGTCCATAATATAATATGTTAATTCATCTAATATGTGAGTATATTGGATGTTATAAGATACTCCCTCCATTCTTAAATATTTGCATTTTTAGAGATTTCAAATGGACTACCACATACGGATGTATATAGACATATTATAAAAGAGTGTTGTACTACATCATTGTGCAATTGATGTTTAGCTTCTAATATTAACTTGGTGCTTTTAGGTACATATGTCATTGGTAAAGATCCGCGCTTCGACCCTTTCTGCTTATGGGGCAATGAGATATCGATGAACCAGCAGCAAGTGAGGAAGCTGATAAAGATTGTTAGTAAAATGGGTCCAAAGATGGCAATTAAACTATTTTTTTACACTTTATCCAAGACAACAGCGAACTGCAGGATGGTAAGTAAGAACTCTGCAGCCTTGTTTTTACTGCCCACAATGAGTTGTGTTAGATGACAATGTCTGAATCTTTTTCCTTTGCAGTGGTTACCAAAGTAGTTTACTCAAGATTACATCTCAAACTGCATGATTGGTGGGCATGCAAAGGTTAAAGTATTTCTACCAGAACAAGATGATTATCTAGATGTTTTCATGAAAACCGTGAAGGATGGGCGATCGGCCATCACAAGGGGTTGGACTAGAGTCGTGCGTGCCTTCTACATGCAGGAGGGCACAATATGAGCACTCTGCTTCACCTTGTTCAGCAACCAGAATATATTTCGCCTCTTTCTTTACCGTCTCTAATAGTTCAAGTATAAAACTGTGGTTCATCATTCTTTATTTGGTTCTTATGTAATTCTTGAACATATGTACCTATGAATCGAATAATGCATTGGTTTTTTGAACCTGATGGATATGAATAAAGCTGTAGCATACATTCAAATTCAAACCAAAATCCGGTACAATTTGGAAAAGCAGCAATTAAATGAGGGTGAAATTACACTCTCCAGGTTGTTATGGCACACACGGTTGGTAAAACACAAACGTTTGTGATATACACCATAATCTGAGACGGTTCACAAAGAGGAAACATGTGCAAGCATGCACACAGTTGCCGTTTGCAAACCGTGTGCGATGTACAATATCACAAACGGTGCGAGCAAACTAAACGTTTGTGTTAGTTGCCTTACCATACACGATTCGCAACCATGAACTGCTTTTGATGAAGTATGCATCATAAACGTTGCACCACAGGATAGCGTGTGTGATAGTTGTCATGTACGACGATGTTACGACGGTCCGAAATTTTGTAATCCTGTCCAACACTCGTATGACGATTAGCTAATATTCTTAACGGTGAACCATTTGTGATGGGCCGCACATCATACACGTTCTATAATAGTGAACCGTTTGTGATGGGCCACGCATTGTAAACGTAGCACCACAGAATACCGACTGCGATGGCAATGCGAGCAGAAATGAGTAGGAGTACTGTAGGGGCCCTATCCCCGATGGTTTCTGGGTCGTGTGGGAAGGACCCCCTATCGCCTAGATTCACTTGGCAATGGTTCCAAATGCCGTCATGGAAAGGGGTTAAAAACCGTTTGTTTAGGACCGACGCATACCAGTGGTATTTTGTTTTTATCGACACCTCTCTCTCTAAGCATGTGGACATGTTTTTAGACTTTGGTTTTCGCTTAAGGACAAGCAAGGTCTAAGGTTGGGGGAGTTGATACGTCCATTTTGCATCATGTTTACCGAATGTTATTTATATTTTTTATGCATAATAATGCTTTTTGGAGTAATTATAATGCCTTTTCTCTCATAATATGCAAGGTTCACACAAAGAGGGAAAAATTCGGCAGCTGGAAATCTGGACCTGAAAAAGCTATGTCAGGCTACCTATTCTGAACAACCCCAAATGAACTGAAACTTCACGAGGAATTTTTCTGGAATAAATAAGAAATACTGGAGCAAATAACTACCAGAGGGGGGCCACCTGGTGAGCACAAGACACCAGGGCGCGCCTGGCCCCCAAGCGTGCCCTGGTGGGTTGTGCTCAGCCCAACCCACCTCCGGTGCCCATCTTCTGGTATATAAGTCATTTTGACCTAGGAAAATTAGGAGAGGACTTTCGGGACGAAGCGCTACCTTCTCGAGGCAGAACTTGGGCATGAGCACTTTTGCCCTCCGGCGGAGCGATTCCGCCGGGGGAACTTCCCTCCCGCAGGGGGAAATCATCGTCATCATCATCACCAACAACTCTCCCATCTTGGGGAGGGCAATATCCAACAACATCTTCAACATCACCATCTCATCTCAAACCCTAGTCCATCTCTTGTGTTCAATCTTTGTACCGGAACCATAGATTGGTACTTGTGGGTGACTAGTAGTGTTGATTACATCTTGTAGTTGATTACTATATGGTTTATTTGGTGAAAGATTATATGTTCAGATCCATTATGCTATTTAATACCCCTTTGATCTTGAGCATGATTATCATTTGTGAGTAGTTGCTTTTGTTCTTGAGGTCACAGGAGAAATCTTATTGCAAGTAATCATGTGAATTTTATATGTGTTCGATATTTTGATGGTATGTATGTTGTGATTCCCTTAGTGGTGTCATGTGAACGTCGACTACATGACACTTCACCATATTTGGGCCTAAGGGAATGCATTATGGAGTAGTTATTAGATGATGGGTTGCAAGAGTGACAGAAGCTTAAACCCTAGTTTATGCGCTATTCCGTAAGGGACCGATTGGATCCAAAAGTTTAATGCTATGGTTAGAATTTATTCTTAATACTTTTCTCGTAGTTGTAGATGCTTATGAGGGGGTTAATCATAAGTAGGAGGTTTGTTCAAGAAAGAACAACACCTAAGCACCAATCCAGCCACATATCAAATTATCAAAGTAGCGAACACAAATCAAACCAACATGATGAAAGTGACTAGATGAAATTCCCGTGTACCCTCAAGAACACTTTGCTTATCATAAGAGACCATTTTGGCCTGTCCTTTGTCTCAAAAATGATTGGGCTACCTTGCTGCACTTTTGTTACTACTATTGTTACATGCTCGTTACAAATTATCTTGCTATCAAACTACTCGTTACTTATAATTTCAATGCTTGCAGAGAATACCTTGCTGAAAACCACTTGTCATTTCCTGCTACTCCTCGTTGGGTTCGACACTCTTATTTATCGAAAGGACTAGGATTGATCCACTATACTTGTGGGTCATCATAGCCTATTAATTTAGTGCCCAATGATATTTTCTGTTTTCTGCTTGTTTTTGGTTTTGCAGGAAATCAATATCTACGGAGATCAAAATACATTGCCGATTTATCACGATTTTTTGGGTGACTAGAAACACAGGAAGCTTCGGGAGAGATTGAGACAAGCCACGAGGAGCACACACATATAGGTGGCGCGGCCAGGAGGTGTGCCCCTTGCCCGTGTGGGGCCCACAAGCACCGCCTTGACCTGATTCCACCGCCATAATCCCTATAAATATCAAAATAACCCGTCATGCCTCTAGAAGAATGTGTTACCGCCGCAAGCCTATGTTTCCAAGGGATCTGTAAGTGCATCTAGTGCCACCCCTAGTTGGTTTTGGAGTATTGACGACAAACCTAGTTGAGGGACTAATGTGTTTGTGAGAATTGCAGAAAAACACAGGTAGAAGTCCCTCATTGTTTCGGTTTTACTACCAGAGATGACCCCTAAAAATGTATGAAGACATTGAAGACAAAGGTGGTATATGAAGATATTCACATTGAAGACTATGACAAAAGAAGACACATTATGAAGCCTATGGAGCTCGAAGACTTAGATCTTTCGTAGTTCATTTTATTTTGTGTTGAGTCATAGGAACCACCGTACTGTTAAGTGGGGTCCAGGAGAACCAGTCAGAATGACTAAAGTGATGCCTAAATCAAAAACCTATGTCTTCGAGTGAAGACAATGAGAGCGAATCTTGTCCAGAGCCGGACAAGTCAGCTTTGCTTGTAGCCCAAGTAAAGTTGCCATGAGAGTTTGAAATCTGACCGTTGAGACACGTGTCAGTTCCTTAGTGACCCAGGGTCATTTCGGACAAATTAGGTCGGGTTGCCAAGTGGCTATAAATAGCCCACCCCCACAACCATAAACGGTTGGCTGCTCAGATTTTAGTGCACGGCTTTTGTCGTTTGAGAGCAACCCACCTCAAAGCCTTTGAGAGAAAAATTCCTAGTGAGGACAAAAGCCCTAACCACCCAAAGCCAGAGTAAATTAGGCATCACTTAAGTCTTCGTGTCTGTGTGATCTGAAGACTTATTACACTTGAGGACTGTGAATCCTCCAGACGGTTAGGCGTCGCATTCAGAGCATCCAAGAGACATTGTGGATTGCCAGTGAACGAAGTCTGTGAAGGTTTGGGAGTCTACCTTGAAGACTTACCAGAGTGATTGGGCGAGGACTAAGTGACCTTAGCTCAAGGAGAATACAGTGAGGACTTGGTGTCCTGAACTGTGTGTTCAGGACTGGGTGTCCGGGACTGTGTGTCCTAAGGTTTAAATACCTAGCCGCTCCAACCAGACGTACAGTTGTCACAGCAACTGGAACTGGTCCAACATATCATTGTCTTCAACCAATCACTGGTTTTATCTTCACTTACTTCTCTTACTGTTACTCATTGTGAAGCCATTGCATGCTTGCTTTATCTTTTGTCTTCACAACGTGAAAGTATGATCTGTTTGGCTTCATAACTTCTTCCTACCTGATCCTTATTACACTGAAGCTGTTTGTCATTGTGCTTTCACTCCATTGAATACATGACCATGGCTGGCCTAGTGTAATCTAACTTCCGCTGCATAGTAATAGGCATACTCTTTGCTGATTGTCTTCATAACTCTCATGTTTTGAAGACTTCCATAAAAATCGCCTATTCACCCCCCCTCTAGTTGATATAACGCACTTTCAATTGGTATCAGAGCAAGGTGCTCCCTTGTTCTGTGTGATTCGGTTTAACCACCTGGAGTTTTAGCTATGTCGACTGCAGGGATAATCAAAGTCTCCGCTGCGTGCCCCGTCTTCGATGGAACTGAATATCCCTACTGGAAGAATAAGATGCGCATGCATCTTGAAGCCATTGACGTCGACCTATGGTATGTCGTCGAGAACGGCGTTCCCAAGGCTGGAGAAGGTGTTACTGCTGCTGATGTCAAGAAGTTCACTCAACTGGACTCTACTGCCAAAAATATCATCTGTGGTCATCTGACAAAAGGACAGTATGGCCGTGTGAGTGCTTTGAAGACATCCAAGCTGGTCTGGGACTGGCTCTCCAAGGTCAATGAAGGCGTCTCAACCCAGAGAGATCAAAGAATCAGTGTTCTTCGCAACCTCTTCAACCGCTTCAAGCGAAATGACAATGAGAATGTCCAGCACACATTTGACCGGCTCACTGACATCACAAATGAGCTTCAAGCCCTCGGCGCCACTGAGATCACCAAACATGAAATCGTCAAGACGCTGCTGAGATCACTTGATAGTTCGTTTGACATCCTGGCCCTGATGATTCAAGAACGTCCTGATTTCAAGACACTCAATCCGTCTGACATACTTGAGAGGCTCAACACACATGAGTTTCAGCTTTCTGAGAAAAGAGATATCTATGGTCCAAACTATGGGTGAACTCGTGCCTTGAAGGCAAAAGCTGTTTCCTCATCTGAAGAAGATTCTGACTGCAGTTCTGATGATCCTGAAGACATCGGAAGAGAACTTGCAATGCTAGTGAAGAAGTTCCAGAAATTCACCAAGAAGAAAGGCTTAAGAAAATCTTCACGATCAAGCTCAAGGAATGATGAAGCTTCTGCTCATGACTACAAGAACAAAACATGTCACAAGTGCAAGAAAACTGGACACTTCATCTCTGAGTGTCCATAATGGGACAATGAGAACAGAAGGAAGAAGAAGAGCAAGGAATATGATTCTGACAACAAGAAGAAGAAGAAATACTCAAAGTCTTCTTCCAAGTCTTCTTCAAAGTCTTCAACACACAAGAAGAGCTCATCTGGCAAGGCACGTGCGTTTGTTGGCAAGGAGATGGATTCAGAGGAGGAGTCCGCATCTGAGAAGGCAGAGGTGGAGTCTGAGGAGGAGTCTGATTCTGGCATTGCGAGTCTGGCTACAGCATACGTCGCCAAGTCCATCTTCAACACTGAAGACAATGACTGCATCACCGACACCGACGCAAGTGACAAGAACGACTCCACTCCTACCTACTGCTTCATGGCATGCGGTGCCAAGGTAAACACACGCACTACTCGCTATCAAACATCTAGTGACGATGACTCTGACTGTGATTCAAAACCCAGCTACAAAACACTTGCTAAAATTGCAACTGAACAACAGAAAGCTATGGAACATATTCAAAAACTGTTAGACAGAAGCGATGATCTGTTGGGTGCTGAAATGACTCGATCTGAATCCTTAATTGAAGACATAAAAAACCTTCACGTTAAGTATCAGGAACTTGAAGATCGTCTTGATACTCTCTCAACAACTCATGAAAAGCTTTCCTATGATTATCTTCAAAGGAAGCAAGAACTTGAGAAATTGAGAGCAGCTCATGAAGATCTTCAAAAGGAAAACGAGTCACTTCGCGCCGAACAGACCAATCCCGCTCAGGAAGGATTTGAACCACCATGTCTTAAATGCATTGAGCGTGATAATGCTACTTCTGTTGCTGAATGTTCCACTGCTACTGCTGTTCCAATATCTTCAACTGTTGATGTGGTAACTAACCCCTCTGCCGAGGATACCACTGCTATTGCCGATGAGAATGCTAGGTTGAAGACATTACTTGAAACAGGGATGTACAAAATTCTTAAAGGACATCAGACATTATGTGATGTCCTCAAGAAGCAGCTTCTGAACCGAAACCCTAGGAAAGAGGGTGTTGGGTTCATGAGGAAAATAAATGCAGATGGCTCTTACTGGAAACCTGAGCAGTACCCCAAAACCACATGGGTTGCTGCAAAGGAACTTTCAGCAGATCCATCCAATTTATCTGGCTTCACTTGTGCTAACCCCATTATCATTGATGAATCCTTTGATGCAAACTATAAACTGTTTAAGAATCAGAATGGTGAAGTGTTTGCCAGGTACATTGGTACTAACTGCAGGAATGGACCACCTATGAAGAAGATCTGGGTTCCGAAAAAGGGTCTGGAAAATCTTCCTGTGAATGTCTTCATGACACCTCACTTGAAGAAGACAAACATCAGACCAAAGGCTTCATATGGCCCAAAGGCTTCATACAAACAGAGGACTCACCAGAGTCACACTAACGCAAATGTTTTGCAGGGAAACCATACTCAGGCATATGAATATGAGAGCGGTTCTTCAAACCGTCATGTTCATATGACCAAAAATTATTCTGCTTATTCCTATGAGTATTATTGTCCACCTGCTAGACTGTTTGCTAAGGCTTCAAAGCCAAAATTCTCAGATGCTGCACTTAGACTTATTGCTTCTAAGCCACCCTTGAAGATGTGGGTGGTTAAGAAAGGTTAACTCTCTTTTGCAGGGAAAGGTCTCCAGCAGAAAAATAAAATCTTCTGATGCTATTGCTGGGGACCTTAAAAATCTTGTAGGGCGCAAGATAAAATGCCCGAATGGCATCATTATGTACTTCGTTCCTGAATCACATGCTACTCTCCCTATTAGTCCTAATCTGGATCTAAGTTTTCATAACCCACTGGTTCATCAAATGTTTTTGCTTCACAATTCTCTTCGTGAAGCCTATCCCCCTAACTGCACTGTAGGGTACGACACCAGCGACTTCAAAGTCTTCAGAATGGATTATTGACAGTGGGTGTACAAATCACATGACTGGCAAAAGAAGCCTTCTTATGGACTCAACCTTACGTCCATCCGACAAGAGCCACATCACATTTGCTGACACTGGTAAAAGTAAGGTATTGGGTCTAGATAGAGTTGCAATCTCAAAGGATCAACACATGGATAAAGTCATGCTTGTTGAATCCCTTGGCTTCAACTTAATGTCTGTCTCAATGCTTTGCGATTTGAACATGATTGTAATGTTTAGAAAATATCGTTGCCTAGTACTAATGGAATCTGACAAGTCTCTAGTGTTTGAAGGGTACCGAAAGGGTGATTTGTATGTGGTAGATTTCTCAGCAGGACCACAACTTGCAGTATGTCTTCTTGCAAAAGCTTCAGAATGCTGGCTTTGGCATCGGAGGCTTGGGCATGCTGGCATGAGGAACCTCCACACTCTTGCGAAGAAGAAGCATGTCATAGGCATCGAGGGCGTCAAGTTCAAGAAAGATCACTTATGCGGTGCCTGTGAAGCAGGGAAGATGACAAGGGCAAAACATCCTTCGAAGACAATCATGACTACTACACAACCCTTCGAACTGCTCCACATGGATCTTTTCGGTCCCACTCACTACTCAACTTTTACTACTACTGCTTGCCTCTATGGCTTCGTCATTGTTGATGATTACTCTAGATATACTTGGGTGCACATAATCCTTTACAAGACTGAAGTGCAGGATGTCTTCAGACGCTTCGCCAATCGAGCTATGAACAATTTTGGCGCCAAGATAAAGCACATCAGAAGTGACAATGGCACTGAATTCAAGAACACTGGCCTTGATACGTATCTGGATACCTTGGGCATCACACATGAATTCTCAGCTCCGTACATGCCACAGC
Source organism: Triticum dicoccoides (assembly GCF_002162155.2). Lineage (NCBI taxonomy): Eukaryota > Viridiplantae > Streptophyta > Magnoliopsida > Poales > Poaceae > Triticum > Triticum dicoccoides. The sequence goes on from NC_041388.1 coordinate 507,163,637, forward strand.
AGAATGGCATCGTCGAACGCAAGAACAGAACACTCATTGAGATGGCCAGAACAATGCTAGATGAATACAAGACTCCAAGAAAATTCTGGACTGAAGCCATTGATACTGCATGTCATACAATCAATCGTGTTTATCTTCACAAGCTTCTGAACAATACATCGTATGAACTCCTAACTGGCAAGAAGCCAAATGTCAGTTACTTCAGAGTATTTGGAGCAAGGTGCTGGATCAAGGACCCACACCACACCTCAAAGTTTGCACCAAAAGCACATGAGGGCTTTATGCTAGGATATGGAAAGGATTCACACTCATACAGAGTCTTCAATCTCTTCCATTACAAAGTGGTTGAAACAGTGGATGTGCGGTTTGATGAGACAAATGGTTCACAAAGAGAGCAACTGCCAAATGTTCTAGATGAAGTTCCAGCTAGTGAATCAATCAAGCTTATGGGAACTGGAGAGATTATACCTTCTGAAGCTCATCCTGAAGAAGAACTTATCATCTCAACACCTGATCAAAATGAAGACATTGCTCAGCCTGAAGACATTCCTCACAATAACAACACAGATCGGCAAGAGCAAAGTCTTCACCCTATACATCCTCGTGTTGCCAATGAAGTGCAAATTGACAGAATAATTGACAACATCAATGCACCTGGTCCACTCACTCGTTCAAGGGCAACTCAGCTAGCAAATTTCTGTGGGCACTTCGCATTCGTATCAATATCAGAACCCAAGAAAGTTGAAGAAGCCTTCATGGAACCTGAATGGATTCAAGCTGTGCAAGAAGAGCTTCAACAGTTTGAGCTGAATAATGTATGGAAATTGGTTAAGCGTCCTGATCCACGAAAGCACAACATTATAGGCACTAAATGGATATATCGCAACAAACAAGATGAGCATGGTCAAGTTGTCAGAAACAAAGCTCGTCTCGTTGCTCAAGGATATACTCAAGTGGAGGGCATTGACTTCGATGAAACATTTTCTCCTATGGCTAGGCTTGAAGCCATACGCATACTGCTGGCCTATGCAAATCATCATAACATACTTCTATATCAAATGGATGTGAAAAGTGCCTTTCTCAATGGCAAGATTGAAGAAGAAGTGTATGTTGCACAACCGCCTGGCTTTGAAAATCCAAAACATTCTGACATGGTATACAAGCTCAACAAGGCACTGTATGGCCTCAAACAAGCCCCTAGGGCCTGGTATGACACACTCAAGTACTTCCTGAAGAGCAAAGGCTTCATACCTGGTTCCCTGGATCCCACTCTTTTCACGAAGACATATGATGGTGAACTGTTTGTGTGGCAAATATATGTGGATGACATTATCTTCGGCTGCACCAATCAAAAGTACAGTGAAGAGTTTGGATATATGATGCAAGAGCAATATCAGATGTCCATGATGGGGGAGCTAAAGTTCTTCCTTGGTCTTCAAATACGACAACAGCGCAATGTCATCTTCATATCTCAAGAGAAGTATCTCAAAGATTGCCTGAAGAAGTTTGGTATGCAAGACTGCAAAGGCTTCACAACACCAATGCCAGCCAAACATCATCTAGGTCCTGACGACAATGGTAAAGAGTTCGATCAAAAGGTATACCGCTCCATGATTGGGTCTTTGATTTATTTATGTGCATCTAGGCCAGATATCATGCTTAGTGTTTGCATGTGTGCTCGATTTCAAACGGCACCAAAGGAGTCGCATCACTTAGCTGTGAAGCGAATTCTTCGATATTTGGCTCACACCCCAACTCTAGGATTATGGTATCCAAAGGGCTCAGAGTTTGATTTGGTTGGATTTTCGGATGCTGATTATGCTGGTGACAAGGTTGATCGCAAGTCTACATCAGGCACATGTCACTTTCTGGGAGGATCACTTGTATGTTGGTCTTCAAAGAAGCAGAACTGTGTATCTCTCTCCACTGCTGAATCTAAATACATTGCTACTGGATCTTGCTGCGCTCAGCTTCTGTGGATGAAGCAAACACTCAAGGACTATGGCATTCATCTGAAGCAAGTGCCTCTATACTGCGACAACGAAAGCGCCATCAAGATTGCCAACAACCCAGTTCAGCACTCGAAGACAAAGCACATTGAAATTCGTCATCACTTTCTCAGAGATCATGTTGTGAAGGAAGACATTGATATCATACACGTCAACACTGAAGAGCAATTGGCAGATATCTTCACCAAGCCCTTGGATGAGAAAAGGTTTTGCAAGTTACGATGTGAGCTAAATATCTTGGAATCATCAAATGTCCTGTGATCAGGCACACATCCTAACGCTTATGCATATTGATGACTTAGATGTGCAACACACAAAGTAAAGTATATCTTCAATCAATGAAGACATACATTCTAAGTGTGAATACATTAATGTGGAATTGGACTTCGGAGCGCCACGATAATTGTGCACCGTGTCTGGGTCTAATACTTCCTATACGGTGGGTAACGCCACCACCAAACGTTCCATTTTGAAGTGTTTCACTCATGGCGTTACCTTGAAATATCATCACATTTGGTTTGGCTTCGAACTCAGCATGTCTTCATGATTATCTTCACTATGTTGATTATATAGATATATACTCTAGTGTTCTGTCCTCTACAGCATTCACTTATAGCTATGTCTTCTTGGTTGAATCTTTTGAACTAAGTGAATGTGATCGGACCCTAATCTCTCTATGCTTTCTATCTCAAATTCTATCTCTCCAAGTCATATGCATTCTATTGAAACTGTCGAATGTCTTCACTGTGTCCTTGTCAGCTGAAGATATAGAGACAACCATAAAGTCCGGTTTTAATGCTCATTCCTCCACACAAAATCCGGAGAAGCAGGAACGACCGCCCGACAATTTAGGCACGCGTGGGACGTGGAACAAACCCCAAACTTTCGCTAACTGGCCACGCATTCCTCAAATGCGAACCGCCAGGGGCACCTGTGTAATAGCACAGTGCTGCCCCTGAGCCTATAAATTCACACTTATCGCGGTCATTATCTCCTTCTTCCACCCTCGCACGAACCCTAGCGCCACCGCTAGCACTTGACGATGCCGGAGACGAAGCGCTTCGCTGCCGCAACCTCTCCAACGCCGTCCTCACGCCGACCGCGGACATCGTCCTCTCCGCCGTCGCCGTAGGTGTTTTCCGTCGCCAAGTTAGGGCACGGAGGACTGAACTGCTCGGCATCAACTCCCTTCCGTCTAGCAGTTCCAGTGTGGTAAATAAAACTTCTTTTTACAGCCCCTTTGATCTCATGGTTCTGTCACTTTCTACCATAAGAAGTTTCTCTTCACACTAGTTAGATCTCTCGCTGCATCTCATGACATGCCTAGTATATTCACTTGTGCTTCATAAAATAGTTAGATTCCTCACTTGTACTGATCTGTGGGTTCGTACAAATCTGGAACCAACTTCTTATCTATGAGTGAATGTCTTCGCACGATGAGGTCAATGTCTTCTAAACTGATTAATCTTCAAAACCTTCTGAGAATGCATATGACCTCTTCCCCTTCCCTCGCACCTTAATGCTGTCATAGGTACATGCCGTGGGAGAATCCTTCGGTTCTCATAGTCTGCATTCATTTGCAGAATTCCTACAGCATCACATAAACTCTCCTGAAGCCAGTTCCTGTTGGTCCAGAAAAAGAAAGCCTTTGAAGCCTTTGAAAGTTTTGAAGCCTTTCAAGTTAAAGTTTATGGCTTCAGAAGCAGCAGCAAGGAAGGGGGGCAAACAGAGACGTGAGTGAACTTCCAAAGATCTGCCTGAAGACTTGGCAGAAATGTACAAAACAGATCCAGAAGAGAGCTATGGGCAGCGCAAGACCCGAATCCAATGGATTCGACGCTATTGGGCAGAATAGTGGTTCAAATACCGCTTCGCCACCCAGGAGTATGCTGAGAAATGTGCCATAAAGAAGCCATGGGGGGACATCCTTTACAAAAATCTCATACCCAAGACCAGAGATGAAGCCATTGCTCAAGGCTTCTACCCATGCATGGTCCGAGGACCACAGCCTGATGATGCGCATCCGTCGTCACTCCTTTGGTGTCGTAACGACAATCTCTTCAAGCGCAACTTTCAGTTTGCCCAACAATCAGCGAAGCTGAATAAGAAGAAATTTGGGTTAGACTTCAACCCTGGTCCCTCAGCACCACGGGCAGATGGCACACGCTACGCAGAACCAAATATCATTGGTCCGTTTGCAAATCTTGAGGGCCTCATCACCCACATCTTAGTCCAAGGGACTGCCGTGAATGACTCTCCAGCTGACTCTGAGTCTGATGAAGCTCCTGCTGTGCCGAAGCCAAAGCAGACAAAGAAACCCAAAGCTTCAAAGCCGGCCCCTGCCTCAAAAATCTCAAGGGCAAAGCCATTGAAAACTGCACCTCCTGAAGTCAGTGTGCAGTCTGAAGACGTATCCCGTGTCTCCAAGCCCTAGAAGGAAAAGGAGCCCCAGCAAAAAACAGGCAAAGAGCTCACTGCTGCTGCCATTCTGCGCAGCGAAGCCATTGATCTATCAAGCGATGAAGATCTGGGATATGACGCTCTAGAGCAGCTCATCAAAAGCAAGGAAGAAGCTGAAATCTTCAACAATCTGCCTCTCTTTGATGTCGCCATCATCCACAGCTTCATCGATGAATGGTTTGACTCACCAGACATAAGCTTCAATGATCTGCAGCTGCCAGTTAGCCTCAGTGTCGCCTTCCAAGGTGCAATTGCTTCAGAACTGGCCATTGCTCAGCGCATTGTTGAGCTGAAGCAGAAAATTGACCACGAAAAGGCTCAGTTCAAGAAGCACATGGCCAGCCTCAGCGTGCAGGAAGTGAGGAGCTTCAAAATCATGCTGCATGAGCTCAAAGAAAACTTTCTGAAGAAGCGTGTTGAAGCTCAGGGCTCGCGTGAAAGAATGAAGTCTTTGGCAGAAAAATGTGTTCAAGCCTACAACGAGGCTGAAAAGCGCAAGGCACTTGGGCGTCCTGGCATCGACCCCAAGATGGCCGCAAAGAAGAAGAATGAGCCTGCTGTGAATGAACCAGAGGCACCTCGGCAAGAAGCGGTTCAAATTGTCTTCCCCACTGCAACGACTGGCTCGAAGCCAAAGAGCCGTTCAACAGCTTCAGAGCTAAAGAAGACAAGAACTGCAAAGGCTGAAGCCAGAAAAAGGAAGAGCTCTGAAGCCTCTCCTACTGCGCCCAGCAAAAAGAAGCGCAAGACAAAGAAATCTAGGGCTGCTCCCATAGAGCCCTTGATGGTTGAACCCCTTTCTGTCATTCACCCCAATGCAGAAAGACGACTGACAGTTCATGAGCCTGCTCCCACAGAGGCTCCTGAAGCTGAAGATATTCCAGCAGCCGACCCCACAGCTACTGAAGACATTGGTCACCAAGACAATGTACAAGATGATGCAGCCCTTCCTCCGCTCGAAACAAGCGAACTCATCAGTATTGGTCGTCCTCTGACGCCAATGGCACAAGATGAGTCATGGGCGGATCGCCCTCAGGAGGAAGAAGACATTGAGGCCCAGCCCACTCCAACCCCACAAGCGTCGTCTGCGTTCCGTAGGCTTCGCAAAGGTCCAAGGCCTCAAGTCCATACTGCAGAAATTCCGGCTGCATCAGCCGAAGACAATGTAGAAGCACCACCAGAACCCACTCCCTCGCTCCATCAAGATGCAATTTTCCAGGGAAACGTGCCTGAGGTTGTCCCTCCAACTACACAAGCGGAGGAAGAAAATATTGCGGCTGCCACCACAAACACTGAAGCCAATGTGGAGCCCGCCCCACCAAATGCTTCAGTGGACAGCGAAGCTACTGAGCCAGACGCTTCTGTTCTTGAGTCTGCTGCAGGTCCATAGTTTGATCATTACATTGAGCACAGGCCTCAGGTCCAGAAGCCAGTCCCAAGGCTTCCAAGGTTCCCAGGTCCTGCATCAGCACCTGGCTCCTTTGATATTAACAACTTCAAGGCAGACAATACATTTTTCAATAGCTCCAAGAACCCATATTCAAGGGAAAGGATTGTATCAGATAGGTTCTGGAGCTATTCTCAGCGCAGCTATTATTCATGCATCTTATACAACCAAGGTCGCATCTTCCCGCACAAGCGCCTTGAGGTTGAAGCCATTGCTGGTCTGCCATGTCTTGAGGAAGCTTTGGATTGCTTCAGGCAAGTGGGTCTGCTGCCGTTTGTGACTGATGAAGAGCACTGGAATGAAGAGCTTCTGCTTCAGTTCTATGCCACCCTTCATATAAAAGGATACAACAGAGATCCGAAGACTTGGATCCTGGAGTGGATGACTGGCAATGTCCATCATGAAGCCAATGCATTTGATATCATTGAGCCACCGGCCTGCCCACTCCAGGCGAATTCTTCGAGGAAGGCTGTCAACTACATTCTGAAGCTATTGAGAGCATATTCCAGAGGCCTGAACCAAATATGAGTCAGATGCTCTCAATGATGAAGCCATTGCCTCAGGATGCATCCTATCCAATTGAGTTCTTCGTTGAAGACTTTGAGTATCTGCCCAGGACCATATATCACATCATCCGGCGGACTCTCTGGCCCATTAAGGGACACTCACCACATGCCAAGATTGAGGGTGCAATGAAGACTCTCATATTCTATATCCTGCATGGCAAATGCTTCAACGCACAGGATCTCTTCATACGCCAACTTGCAGCGTCGGGCTCGGAATTATTTGGTTTGAAGTTCTATGCCCCTTGGGTGATGAGGCTGATCAAACTGCACTCTACGATCTCGTATCAGCCCTCAGCCCGAAACCATCGGATCTTCCTGCCAGATGTGGATACCTCTGCTGAAGCAATATATCCTGAGCCTGACAAGCAACCGATAAGTCTTCAGAATGCAGAACACCAGAGCTTCACGCAGAATGTTGAAGGGGTTGAAGCCATATCCAGGGTATATCCGTTGGCTGGCACTACACGTGCACCAGCATCTACTGAAGCCACATACAGCACAAATGCTCCAAGACCCAAGAAGCATGCTCGTGTCCTCACTGACCGAGAGCTTCTTGTGGCCCTTCACCAAAAGCAGGATAGGCATCACGACTGGCTAAAACGTCAAATGAAGAGCCTCTTGGTGGATGTCAATCGTCTTCGAAACCTTGCCACCAAGAATGCCTTCGTTACCCACGAAACCTGCCGTCGTACATGGAAAGGGCTCTCAATGATATGTACTGAAGCTGAACTTGAAGAGGATGGCTTCACAGAGTGTTTCAAGTTTGACACCACACCTCCTAGAAGGGCTGTGATGCACAGCACACCATCACTTGAAGACTCTGAGTTTTCTTCATCTGCTGCCACAGTTACTGCAAGGATCATTGATGAAGACGACGATGCTACTTCACCACCACCTGCTTCAGCACCTCCAAGTTCTGCACCGCCAAACAACTCCACCGACCCTGCTGCGCCTGCGAACGCGTAGAAAACTCTATGTCTTCAAACCTTTTTGGTCATTACTGACAAAAGGGGGAGAAGCATATGCTGTTTATAGTCTTCAAGCGGGTCAATATGGGCGGGTGCCTTACGCTTTGTTATATTTTGCTTCGTGTTTACAACTCTTGCTTTTTCTTCATTTGGTTCTTTGAGTTGTAAACACTAAAACTCGATGGTCGTCTGCTACTTGTTTGCCACTCTGTTTGCGAAGATAAATTCCGCATGTGCGAAGATAAATTCCGCACTTATCTCATTCTGCAGACGTCCATTTTCCATTATGCATGTCATTATCTTCATATACTTTCACATGCATAGTGGATTGTCATCATAAGCTGAAGTGGATCTCCACAAGTACAACCTGCCATGTGCATTTGCATTCCAAAAGCAAATTAACTTATATGCACATCTTCAGGGGGAGTCCTTGCAACTTATGAAGACAATTCCCTATCCTTTACAAACTTCACACTTTATATTCCCCGTTGAAAACTTCAACTAGTTTGTCATCAATCACCAAAAAGGGGGAGATTGTAAGTGCATCTAGTGCCACCCCTAGTTGGTTTTGGAGTATTGACGACAAAACCTAGTTGAGGGACTAATGTGTTTGTGAGAATTGCAGGAAAACACAGGTAGAAGTCCCTCATTGATTCGGTTTTACTACCAGAGATGACCCCTAAAAATGTATGAAGACATTGAAGACAAACGTGGTATATGAAGATATTCACATTGAAGACTATGGCAAAAGAAGACACGTTATGAAGCCTATGGAGCTCGAAGACTTAGATCTTTCGTAGTTCATTTTATTTTGTGTTGAGTCATAGGAACCACCGTACTGTTAAGTGGGGTCCAGGAGAACCAGTCAGAATGACTGAAGTGATGCCTAAATCAAAAACCTATGTCTTCGAGTGAAGACAATGAGAGTGAATCTTGTCCAGAGCCGGACAAGTCAGCTTTGCTTGTAGCCCAAGTAAAGTTGCCATGAGAGTTTGAAATCTGACCGTTGAGACACGTGTCAGTTCCTTAGTGACCCAGGGTCATTTCGGACAAATCAGGTCGGGTTGCCAAGTGGCTATAAATAGCCCACCCCCACAACCATAAACGGTTGGCTACTCAGATTTCAGTGCACGGCTTTTGTCGCTTGAGAGCAACCCACCTCGAAGCCTTTGAGAGAAAAAATCCTAGTGAGGAGAAAAGCCCTAACCACCCAAAGCCAGAGTAAATTGGGCATCACTTAAGTCTTCGTGTCTATGTGATCTGAAGACTTATTACACTTGAGGACTGTGAATCCTCCAGACGGTTAGGCATCACGTTTAGAGCATCCAAGAGACATTGTGGATTGCCAGTGAACGAAGTCTGTGAAGGTTTGGGAGTCTACCTTGAAGACTTACCAGAGTGATTGGGCAAGGACTAAGTGACCTTAGCTCAAGGAGAATACGGTGAGGACTTGGTGTCCTGAACTGTGTGTTCAGGACTGGGTGTCCGGGACTGTGTGTCCTAAGGTTTAAATACCTAGCCGCTCCAACTAGACGTACAGTTGTCACAACAACTGGAACTGGTCCAACATATCATTGTCTTCAACGAATCACTGGTTTTATCTTCACTTACTTCTCTTACTGTTACTCATTGTGAAGCCATTGCATGCTTGCTTTATCTTTTGTCTTCACAACGTGAAAGTATGATCTGTTTGGCTTCATAACTTCTTCCTACCTGATCCTTATTACACTGAAGCTGTTTGTCATTGTGCTTTCACTCCATTGAATACATGACCATGGCTGGCCTAGTGTAATCTAACTTCCGCTGCATAGTAATAGGCATACTCTTTGCTGATTGTCTTCATAACTCTCATGTTTTGAAGACTTTCATAAAAATCGCCTATTCACCCCCCCTAGTCGATATAACGCACTTTCAGGATCCCATCTGGAGCCCTGTTCTGGAGCCCTGCTGGAGGACGAAGCCATTGTTGGAGCCATCTTCATCAACCTTGCTGCCTCCATGACCATGTTTAAGTAGTTCTTTTAGGACCTATGGGCCCATCGTAGTAACTAGATGGTTCTCTCTCTCTCTCTCTCTCTTGGATCTTGAATACCATGTTCTCGTTCTTGATTAATATCAATTCGACGTAATTGGTGGTGTGTTTGTTGGGACATGGTGAATTGTCACATTATGGTCAGACTGTTCATTGAATTCAATTGAATATATTTGGGTTTTTTGCCGATAGCCTTCTATTGCTCTCCGATCTATCTCTCTTCTTTGGCCAAGTTCGACTGATTTTTCTTCAGTAGGAGTGGTGCTTTGTAGTGGGTTCAATATTGAGGTGCTCTAACCCAATGACAACAAGGGCCAAGATAGGTATTATATTGTTGCCACTAAGGATAAAATGACGGGGTTTTGCCATATTGGTTGACTTCTTACTGTCTACATTATGTCATCTTTCTTATTGTGATACTCTGCTTCTTGCAAACTTAATACCTTGAGATGCATGCTAGATAGCGGTTTTATGGTGGAGTATTAGTAGTAGATGCAATTGGATTAACGGTCTTCTATGACTAATCATAGTCATAAATATTGCAATCTTTTCAGTTGCTTAACTTTAATTTGTCGTTTTCGTCGTCTTTGGGTACTTTCCATCTACGATGTTGTCGATTTCGCTGCTCTCAGAGTTGCCGCAGTTGCCGCCGTCATCTTTGGAGTACTTGCGTCTATGGTTCTGTCGATTTCACTGATGTCACTGATCTCAGAGTTACCGCCGGCCTTAGGGACACAACCTCCTCCTTCCTACCCTTGTCCAACATGGCCTAGCCGCAATGGAGGAAATCCTCACCGAGCTGCTGGAGAAGCAACGTCGTCGTGCTCTGCCAGCAATCGTAGCCCACCACCCCCGAGAGAAACCCTAACCCTAATCTGTTCAAAATGGTCGCCATCGCCTACACCCGCCTCTCCTCGTAACTCTCATGGTGTTTCTTCATCACGTAGTTGATGATGACTGACCAGGGTAAATCAACACGTTGCCCGTAAAAAAGGTAAATCGACATGCCATGTCAAAAGGAGCCCGCTATACAAAATGTTATCCAAATTCTTCAAAATTCTTAAAAAATCCTAACTATTTTTCAAATTTATGAAATTTTTGTATGCAAAGAATTTTTCAATTTGTAAATATTTTTAAAATTAGATAATATTGTCCCTAAAGTTTTGGATATTTTTCAATTTTGTGAACATTTTTAAAATTCTTGAATATTTTCTAAAATCACGAATATTCTCCAAAATCATGATTTTTTTGAGTTGCGGACATTCTTTCAATTCACGTATATTTTTTTCAAATTCGTTAACATTTTCCAATTCGTGAACATTTTTTCAAATTCAAGAATATTTTTGAAATTCGTAAATATTTTTAGAAATTATTTGTTGTATTAGTTTTCAAATTCACAAAGATCATTGGTTTCGCGAGCAATTTTATAAATACATGAATATTATTTCAAGTTCATAAATATTTTTATAGTTTTGAAATTTTATAATGAACTTAACCGCTGGATGGTACAGAGCGGTCTTCTTGCTTCAGTTTTCTAGTACAAATTACTATTTTTTAGAATGTTTTTATATGGGAATTTTTTAAGGACATACAACGTACAATTGGCTATACAACTTGCTACTACTAGGTGCTACTGGTGGGTAGGAGACCTCCTAATCGGCGCTTTAAGCACGGGCTAGGATAATTGCCGCTCGCGCACGTGCATTCTAGGCTGGCCCAGAAACATGGCTAGGTTATCTCCCTTCAAAGGGTGGTCTTTGTTTGCTTGATCACAGTTGATCGGTTTACGGTTTATCCTTCAACTGTTGATTTATGAAAAACAAAGCAAAAACCAATTAAAAATATCAAAAATTGGAAAAAGTTTGTGAATTCAGAAAAGAGCATGGATTTAACAAAAAAATGGAAAATAAATAAACACTTCATGATTTTAAAAAAGTTCAGAAATTTGAAAAATATTATGGTGATTCGGGAAAAATTGCAGATTTGAAAAAAAAATCATCGATTTTGAAAAAAGTTCATAATTTTGAAAAAAGTTCATCGATTTTGAAAAAAAAATCATGAATTTGAAAAAAAATCATGGCTTTTGGGAAAAAAGTTTATGGATTTGAAAAAATTTCTTCTATTTTGAAAAAAAATCATGAATTTGAAAAAAGTACGCGTGTTTTGTCAGAAATTTTATAAAAGTTGAAAAGAGTTGGTGGATTTGAAAAACATCCATGCATTTGAGAAAAGAATCAAGGACTCAAAAAAAGTTCACAGATTTAAGAAAGTATTCAAGAATTTAATAAAATTGCATGAAATGTATAAAATAAAAAAAATAAAAAATAAAGATAAAAACGAAAAAATAGAAGAAAAACCGGAGAAACAAAACCGTAAAAAGAAAACCAAAAAAATTCTATGTTTTTAGCGCTATATTTGAAGAATTTAAAAAGTAAGAAAACTAATCACAACATAATTGTATCCTAGTTGATCATCGCAGTTTATACTAAGTTAAGGGGTGTGGAGTTCGAATCTTGTCGGGCAAGAAATAAAAAGTATAAATGCACTGTGCCAGTTGGCATAATATCTAACCGGTGCTTAAGGCACAAAATAGGGAAGCAACCAAAGGGGTACCCCTTGCGGGAGCCCCGCAAGGGTCACTTTGGCGGCCTGAGTTTTTTTGGTTTTCCCTAGTTTTTGGTGAATTTTTTTGAATAATTTTTTTGCGCACAAAAAGCATATTTTTTTGCTTCCATGGGAGGCACAAATTTACTTTTCGTGGAGGCACAGATTTGCTTTCGCAGCTGTGCCTCTCGAAAAAATACGTTTTTTTTCTACCAGGGGAGTCACAAATTTGCTTCCACAAGTGCCTCTCGAAAAAAACATGTTCTTTTTGCTTTCGTGGGAAGCACCAATTTCCTTCTCATGGAGGCATAAACTTGCTTCCACAAGATCTATGCCTCTAGGAAAAGTAAAAAATATCTTTTTTTGTTGCTTTCACGGGAGGCACAGATGTACCTCTCAGAAAGGGAAAACATGTTTTTCTTTCTTCCGCAAGAAGCACAAATTTGCTTCCCGTGAAAAAAATATATGCTTCCACGAGTGTGCCTCTCAGAAAGAGAAAAATATTGAAAAACACCGTGTTTCTGGCTCATTTTTTCTACTTCCATTTTTCGCAATTTTTTGTGAAAAAAGTTCATTGAAACCTATTAACACGGGATCTAATTTTAAAGATCTCAATAGAAAAACGTTTCAGGATTTGGACGCGTGATTTAAGAGATAAAAGTTTTAAATAAACGTATCTATGAAGAAAAGGAAAAACTTCCAGGTTGCGACAAGTGGCGCACATGTCAACCCTTAAGAATATGGAAGTGACCTTTGTAAGGGGTATCCCTTAATTAGTGATCTGTGTGGAAGGGTAGTAGGATCTACGGGTGGCTAGCACTGGTTCACTATTTTTTATTGAGCTGGCCCATTCAACGCCGTCACCGAGTAATTCGAAGATTGTTCCCGCAAGAGGCGATACATATGACCACCCGAGCATGGGAGCTAATCTCGCCTCACGAGAAATAGAAGCTTCTCTCGCCTGATGTTTTCCTTGTGCGCCACAGTAATAGACCGACCCATTTTTCGTGCATTGATCCCTTGCTCGTTATCTTCGGTTTGTTATGTTTTTTTGCTTGTTTTCGGCTTGTTTCTGTTTTTTCTTCGGATTTCTTTGTTTTTTCATCTGTTTTCTTCGGCTTTTCCTATTTCATTTGTTATATTTTTATTTTCTTTGTTTCTTCAACGATTTATTTGTTTTTTTCTTTGTTGTACTTTTGTTTTCTTTGTTTCAACACCGGTTTTCTTTGGATTTCTTTTTCTGAATTATACTTCGGTTTTCCCGTTTTCCTCATTGGTTTTGTTCTTTATTTTATTTTTTCTATTCTTTATTTTGTTATTTTCTCTTCGGGTTTCCTTTTATATCTTTCTTGTTTGTATGGGTTTTCTTTGTTTTTCTTTCTTTCTCTGTTTTCATTGCTTTCCATTTTTTGCGCTTGTTTTCTTTGTTTTTTCCTTTGATTTCATTTGTTTCCATGGTGGTTTTTGTTTTTATTTTGTTTATGTGAAAAATTTTTGATCTTGTTTTTAAAATATGTTAAACTTTTACAAAAAGTATTCCTGTTGTATATAAAAAATGAACAACGTCCATTAAGGTTGGTTTTGTATTTTAAAATTTTAGGCGTATATATATCACTATTTCTGATGTATATGAAATATGTATATTGTTTATGAAAAAATGTTTATGGACATGAACAAAATGCTCAACACATGATCAACATTTTTATACATATTTAACATTTTTTCAAATAGAGAGAAAGAGAGGTGATCTCCCACTCAGTGAAATCCAATAGAGGGGCTACACACAATGGAGATCGAGCGAGCGTTCTGGGTGAGTGGCCTGTTAAGGCATTTCACCGATCCAGGTTTTGGTAACCTTGTAGTTCCAGCTGTCCTTTTCCAGTTTTAGTTACCTTTTAGGAGGAGTCATTCTTCATTTTTTTATTTCCTTTTTATTCCTTTTTATTCCTTTTCTTTTTTGAATCTTTTTCAAAAAAAAATTTCAAAAATTGTTCAGGTTTTTCAAAAATGTTTTTGTAAATTTCCAAAAATATGCGTTGCCCAAAAATATTCAAAACTTCAAAACATGTTGCTGAATCACAAATTTTAAAAGTGTTCAATATTTAAAATTCCAATCTTTAAAATATCTTTAGAAATTTTGAGAAAGTTTCCGCTATTCAGAAATTGTTTAGAATTTAAGAAATGTTCTAATTTTCAAATTTAGTTCACAAATTAAGAAAAATCATGGTTTGCAAAAAAAGGTTCTCAAGTTTGAAAAATTGTTCACCTTAATTTTTGTTCAAAGTTTCAAAAATTGTTCATCGATGCAAAAAGTATTCACTTTTTTTCAAAAAAAAATTGGAGTTTCAAAAAATGTGCATGTTTTCTGAAAATGGTAGCATATTAAAATTTGTTCAAAATCTAGAAAAATGTCCCCATTTCAAAAAATGGTTAAAGATTCAAAAATATTTGATATTTCCAAAAATGTTCATATTAAAAAAATATCAGTTTTTTAAAATTTTGAAAATGTTTGTGTCACAACAAATATTCACTTTTCTAAAAAAATGTGTTTCTTCACCAGGGTTTGCGAATATTCAGGTGATCCTTTCAAGGCTATCAATTTGTACTTCATCAATGCATGAGTTTAGGTAATTTCTAGATATGCCGTCTTCTTACTAAATACCGGCGGTGAGTGAGCAGTTCCCACCTAAATCGATAATATTTTTATAGAAATGAACTACCACTCTGTCTTATCTAGTTGAAAATTCATTTCCCCATATTTCCGTGAATAGTCTATGTAACTAAATCATTTTTTATAAGTAAGTAACTAGTGGTTTGTAAGGTGCCAATTTTTCCATGACATAAATAAGAATGATCTTTCCCAACTTACGATCTTTTTTTGTTATTCTGCAAGTTTTACTTCACCGTTCCTCTTCAGGGAAATCCCAACGCATTTCACAAGTAGCAATAAGAATTTCTGTCGCCGTTGCCGGGGAGACTTCATCAAACAACCGAAGGTACCTGCACACATGCACCTCATTTGCTTGCTTTATTTCTTGCCTAGCTATGTTATCCTTATCACTGAGTCACAAGACAAGAAAATAAAATAAAGATATATGGATCATCATCCGCTTGCAATCTTTCCAAACTTGCTAATATTGTAAACCAATAGGTGACAATGAACAATTGACAAAAGGAAATGCTATTGGGACACTTTTATTGAATGTAAAGCATGATTTCAATGTTGTTAGTATAAATTCTATGAATGTCAATTGTGTTAATGATCATGATTTGGGTGATAATTATGATGCTTCTTGTGATCTTGTAAATTCGTTTGAGCTTCATGATGAATGTATTATTGATAATGATATTTGCAATATTACTAAAAGTGGGTTTGGAAGAGCGTCAACTTTGGGTAATAATGGTCCTACTACTTTGGAGAATAATCAATCTTCAAAAGATCTGTTGCAATGACAAAAAAAAGAGGTGAAAGTGGGTCACCTTGTCTGACACGTTGCTTGCAATAGAATTTCTTTCCTGGGACTCCATTTAACAGTATGGCAGAAGAGGCACTTGTTGGTGTTAAAACCGGCGGATCTCGGGTAGGGGGTCCCGAACAGTGCGTCTAAGGCGGATGGTAACAGGAGGCAGGGGACACGATGTTTACCCAGGATTCGGGCCCTCTTGATGGAGGTAATACCCTACGTCCTGCTTGATTGTTCTTGATGATATGAGTATTACAAGAGTTGATCTACCACGAGATCGTAGAGGCTAAACCCTAGAAGCTAGCCTATGGTATGATTGTATGTTGTCCTACGGACTAAACCCTCCGGTTTATATAGTCACCGGAGGGGGCTAGGGTTACACAGAGTCGGTTACAAGGGAGGAGATCTACATATCCGTATTTCCAAGCTTGCCTTCCACGCCAAGGAAAGTCCCATCCGGACACAGGACGAAGTCTTCAATCTTGCATCTTCATAGTCCAACAGTTCGGCCAAAGGATATAGTCCGGCTGTCCGGAGACCCCCTAATCCAGGACTCCCTCAATAGCTCCCGAACCAGGCTTCAATGATGATGAGTCCGGCGCGCAGATTGTCTTCGGCATTGCAAGGCGGGTTCTTCTCCAAATTCTGAATATCTGCTGGGTAGTGTTCAGCTCCCCATAAATGTTGCGCTTCTTGGCTTCTGGGCCCAATAAGGGCTATCTTCCACGTGTCGAGCGAATGCGAGGAGCCAGGGCATTTTTACATTCGCCACCCTAGCCATGTAAATAAACTGTCTATTAAAGGGACGGGGATTCTTAGATCCAAACCACACCGTCCTTCCACAACGAGTATCCATCGGAGCGCGCTCGGAAAAATCCATTCCAACATGGCCGGCCACCGCAGCTCCTCCTCCCGCTCCCGTAGCCCTAAGCCTGGTGACTGGGAGAAGTGTTCCGTCCCGTACAGCCAATTAGTAGAGTTGCAGACCCAGGGATTTCTCCCTCTAGCATATATGGTCCCCGTTCGAGCCGGGCTCGCCACCTATAATGGCAGGGAGCAAGCGGAGAGCTTCCCCAATCCCTCCAAGGGGGAGCGGGTATGCCTTGTCCCTTATTTACTAAGGGTACTTGGATTTCCAATCCATCCGTTCCTCCACAGGCTCCTGGAGTTTTACGGCCTCTAGTTGCATAATTTCACCCCTGCTTCCATATTACACATCGCTGGTTATGTTGCCCTTCGAGCTGTTTCTGGGCTGCGAGGCTCATTTCGAGCCGTGGAAGAGGCTACTCTGCCTTGTGCCCCGTACACAGGAGGGGTCGCTATATCAAGTGGGCGGATCCGAAATATGGCGCATCGCCGGGACCGGATACCTGTCCGGTACCCCAAAGAAGACGTCCGAAGACTGGCATTCGGAGTGGTTTTACATGGAGGATGTCCCCCTTCCAGATCCTGTTCGGAGGGGTCTTCCCGAGTTCCACAATGCTCCTCTGAAGAAATGCCGAAGCTGGTGCCCACGGAGCCCCCAGGAGGAAGATAACGGAGAAGTCCTTTACCTGATGGACCGGATCAAAGTGCTGGCTCAATCAGGATTGACAATAATCGAGGTTATGTCAATATGCATAATGCGGGGGGTGCAGCCACTTCAATATCGAGGGCACCCCCTGTGGTGCTTTAACGGGGAAGATGATGCCACCCGCTGCGGGCATAAGGGACCGGACTCCGCTGTTGCTTTAGCAAAAAATTTGTCCGCGTTGTTCAAGGGAGAGGAAGAGGAGTTCATCCGTATAAAGCCACGGGATGGATTCTCCATGTACAATCCTCCAAGTTGGGTGAGCCGTCATTCTTTACTCCCAACCTTCCCGCATTCTTCGTCGTAAATACTCACCTTGCCGTTTCACGACAGGAACTGCGAAAAGCTGTAAGGGAGGTCAACAGCCCGCCTCCAACCGGAGGATCCTGACCGGGCCCTCGATCCCGGACTTGAAGAGGATCCGGACATATTTGTGGAGCTGATAGACAGGACGTTCTATCAATTGAACTGCGATGACGCCATGGTGGCCATCATAGACGACTATCCTAGGCTACTCCCTGCATCGCAGGTAAGGGAAAACCGGAGTCCCAACTTCCGAGAAGGATCCCCTTTTATGCACTTCACCTACCGTACACATATGGTGTTTTACAGGGAAGGCCTTCGGGAAGCCATGCCGAACCTGCAGTGACTCGCCAACAAGGGGCACCTAAGCCGGGTAGGCCAAAAAGGAAGGCGGTCAGGACTGAGATGCCGGCGCAGGGGTATGATACAAAACCTCGCTCCGTGGTTGTCTTCTTTCTCTAAAACATACTGACGTCCATGTTTCCTTTTAGGAAAAACGCTCACCGGACTATATCCGGAGAGGCTGCCGATCACGCCTCCACCAGTTGGGCTCCAGGGCCGGACATAGAGGCAGAAGCTAACAAGGGGGGGGGGACGCCGGATGCTCCTCCTACGGAGGATGCGGACAGACTATCCGCTACAAATTCCAAAGTGGAGAGCGCCATGAATCACATGCGTCGCCGGGCCGTACTCCGTGACGCTTGTTTCTCCCAAGAGGCGTTCGATGCCTTCAACTCAGGAGATGCGTACGTCCGTGCTACTCAAAATGGCCTTGCCAGAGCCACGGACCAGTATATAAAGGATATACGGGTGAAAATCTGACGATTATATATATATATCAGTAGCCCCTGAGACTTGAAACAGTTGACACAACTGATTTAAGGATCATTAAATGTGCAGGTTCTTACAGAGAAGAATACCCAATTGTCCCAAGAGCCGGAAGAGTGCAAAGCCCATCTACAGGCCACGGTAGCCGCGTTGAAGGAGTCCGAGAAGGCCCCGTCTGGTAATAGTTGCTTCCATTGCAAAGAGTTACAGGTACCAGATAGTATGCGGCATGCATGCAAATCTAACAGTAGATGTTGCAGATGACCCCGGAGTGAATCCGGAGGCCGTGCCGTGGGATGCACAACATGCTAATCGACAGCTAAATGCTAGCGAGCGCGTGCTTACGCGTGTCAGGCAGGAGAAAAATAATCTCTAGGACGCCAATATCCGGCTGGACGTGGAACTGAAAGACGTCCGAGCCCAGCTTGCGGACTCCGTGAAGGAGAATAAGCGGCTTCGACACGGCATTTTTAGTAAGTGCTTGAACGAACTTTTGAAGGAGTTCGGCAAAGAAGCCTGCTAACAAAGTTATGTCTGCAGGTATGCTGAAGGGTCGTCCCGCAGAGGAGATGCCCGGGTCTGCGGGTGATCTTCTACCAGAGCTCTCACAACTGCACGAACAAGTTCGGCAGGTGATGCAGGGTATTGTCCAAGCCTTGTGGCCATCTGCGTCCCCGCCAGGAGCCATGGTGGAGCTTATAGAGAAGCTCAAGGGAGCGCGGCGACGCTTCCGATTATGAAAGATATCAGCCTGCCGACAAGGTGCAAGGGAAGCCTGGGCTATGGTGAAGACGCGATATACCAAAGCTGACCCAAACCACATGGCCGAGGCCAGACCTGTGGGCCCCGATGGGAAAGAGATCCCCGTCAGTTTGGTGTATGACCAAGTAGAATTAGCCGCAAAGTATTCCCAACAGGATTGTAGGCTAGACAGCTTGTTGGATGGTATAGAAGAAGAATTTAATCAGTCTTAGTGACTGTGTACTTCAAGTGACATATATAATGTCCCTAGCCGGATTGTAAATCATTTGTCATGGCGGACCTTTTCGCTTCGACCTCTGGACTCGTTAGTCCGGAGTGTATCCGAATACCCATTCGGTTATGTAAAAACCGGGGTATGCATGGAAACCAGGCGTAGGGGTCATAAGTGCTTGAACAGACAAGTACCCAACTAGCTATGTTATATTACATGGATAGTAAGAAACATCTTCCAGGGAGAATAGTTCCGTTAAGGGTTCCTTTCCCTGGGTACGCATGCCCTAATGTGCATGTTCGAACTGCGAAAAGAGACGTAGGCTATAAACATCTGGGGGCATGTGTCAAATTAAATAAAAGTCATCTTTTGTTCAGCGATCGAATATTCCCTTAAGAACCTAGCTTTCGGCTTCACCCAATCTGAGGTACACATCCGGCTGACCCGACAGTAACAATCGGAGAGGTGCTCCCCTTATGCCCTAGCCGAATTAACGGGAACGTAGGGCATAAATACAAGAGCCAAGCAACCCAACTTGGCCAAAACTTAAGTCATATCGATGCATATAATGGCGAAAAAAGGTACATGCGGAAGAATAACACATGTGCGGGGCGTAAAGCCCAGAAAAATAGTTATATTTAAGCTTTTGTATAAGAAGCCCCCAGGTATGATGAGCGCGGTTAGCGCGTCAAAATTGTGTAACCAAGACACAAGTTTAGCCTTTTAAGGCCTTGAGGAGAATAAAAAGAGAGAAAGAGAGAGAAGACAGATAATTGATATGCAAAAAATTGACGGAGGTAAGGAGACGAACATAGAGTCCGGCACTAGGAGTAGAATCTTCGGAGTCCGGCTGCGTTCCATGGGTTTGGCTCGAGTCGATTGTTCGATGCATCCCACAGATGATACGCTCCACCGGTCAAAACTTGGTCAATAATGAAGGAACCTTCCCATTTGGGCTTGAGCTTGTTCTTTTTCTTCTCCGGCAGGCGTAGAACTAGTTCGCCAACGTTATAGGTTTTGGCCCGTACTTCTCTGCTTTGATACCTTCGAGCCTGTTGCTGATAGAATGCAGAACGGGCTTTTGCCATGTCGCGCTCCTCCTCCAGGGCATCCAAACTGTCCTGCCGATTGAGCTCGTCCTCTTTTTCTTCATACATGCGCACTCGAGGTGAGTCATGAATTATGTCGCAAGGCAGAACCGCCTCTGTGCCGTACACCATAAAAAAATAGTGTGTATCCGGTAGTGTGATTCGGCGTGGTCCGCAGCCCCCATAGTACGGAGTCGAGCTCCTCTACCCAGTGCGTGTTTGATTCCTTTAAGGATCGCACTAATCTGGGTTTGATACCGCTCATGATAAGACCATTTGCTCGCTCGACTTGACCGTTAGTTTGCAGGTGATAGACAGAAGCATAATCGAGCTTGATGCCCATGTTGCTGCACCAAAGTTTTACCTCGTCGGCTGTAAAGTTCATGCCGTTTTCAGTGATGATGCTGTGGGGGATGCCATAGCGGTGTATAACCCCAGATATGAAGTCTATCACCGATCCGGATTCAGCCGTTTTGATAGGTTTGGCTTTTATCCATTTGGTGAATTTATCCACCATGACCAGTAAGTATTTTTTCTTATGGCTTCCCCCTTTAAGGGGTCCAACCATATCAAGCCCCCAGACCGCAAAGGGCCAAGTAATGGGGATTGTTTGGAGAGCGGTAGGTGGCATATGGGTTTGGTTTGCAAAAAGCTAGCAACCGAAGCAATGTTGGACCAGATGCTGTGCATCTGCTCGAGCCATCAGCCAATAGAAACCTGTTCAGAAGGCCTTGCTTACAAGGGCCCG
Organism: Triticum dicoccoides; assembly: GCF_002162155.2. Classification (NCBI taxonomy): domain Eukaryota; kingdom Viridiplantae; phylum Streptophyta; class Magnoliopsida; order Poales; family Poaceae; genus Triticum; species Triticum dicoccoides. Next base: position 507,184,697 of record NC_041388.1, read on the forward strand.
GGTTGCGGCGTGATGGCCGCCGAGTCCAGCATGGATTTCTGCCAAAAGCTTCCGCCCTTCCTCTTCAGAGATGCACCTTTGAAGGACTCCGGTAGTGCTTTTCTTATAAAGCTCTCCCTCATGGACCTTGTAGGCTTTAGATCGCCGCACTATGCAGCATGCCTCATCTTGGTCCTCGGGTAGTTCCTGCCTAGTTAGGTAGGCTAGGAATGGTTCTGTCCACTGGGCGATGACGACCATTATCACGTGGGATGAAGGTGTTATTTCGATGGCAGAGCCTCCGATTGTGTTAGATTGTTCGGTATCTGGTGATGTGTCTAGGTCCGTACTATTTCTACCAGTGTCCCCTTCCCATACCACGGATGGCTTAAACAGTTTTTCCAAGAAGATGTTAGGTGGGAGAGGATCACGCTTAGCGCCGATACGGGCGAGGATATCCGCCGCTTGATTGTTTTCCCGAGCCACATGGTGGAATTCAAGCCCCTCGAACCGAGCTGACATTTTGAGGATGGAGTTGCGATATGCCGCCCTTTTCGGATCCTTGGCATCGAAGTCTCTATTTATTTGGGATATTGCGAGGTTCGAGTCCCCATGCACCTCCAGGCATTGAATGCCCATGGAAACTACCATCCGGAGACCATGTAATAGCGCCTCGTATTCGGCTGCGTTGTTGGAGTCTGTATATAATATTTGGAGTACGTATTGGACTGTATCTCCGGTGGGCGACGTCAGGACGACGCCAGCCCCTAGACCAGTCAACATTTTAGAGCCGTCAAAGTGCATGATCCAATTGGAGTATGCGCCGTACTCTTTAGGGAGTTCGGCTTCTGTCCAGTCAGCGACGAAATCGGCCAGTACTTGTGACTTAATGGCTCGCCATGGTCTATATGTTATGTCGAACGGGAGGAGCTTGATAGCCCATTTGGCAATCCGACCCATGGCATCGCGGTTGTTTATTATGTCGTTGAGTGGTACTTCTGAGGCCACCGTGATTGAACACTCTTGAAAGTAGTGTCGTAATTTCCGGGATGCCATGAATACCGCGTATGCTATCTTTTGATAATGTGGGTACCGTGATTTGCATGGAGTGAGTACAGTTGACACATAATAGACCGGCTTTTGAAGTGGGAATTTATGTCCGTCCGTTTCTCGTTCGACGACGAGCACTGCGCTTACAACTTGATGAGTTGCTGCTATATATAACAGCATTGGTTCGACGACATTTGGCACGGCCAAGATTGGGTTGGTGGCCAGGATGGCTTTTATTTCTTCCAATCCGGCCATGGCTGCGTCCGTCCACTCGAAGTGTTTGGTGCACCGAAGAAGGCGATAAAGTGGGAGTGCCTTTTCTCCTAATCGGGAGATAAAGCGGCTTAAGGCCGCCATGCATCCAGTTAATTTCTGGATTTTCCTGAGGTTAGTTGGGATAGCCAACTGCGACAGAGCTCGGATTTTAGCCGGATTTGCTTCAATTCCTCTACTTGAGATGATAAAGCCCAGGAGCTTTCCGGCGGGTACGCCGAAAACGCATTTTTCCTGATTGAGCTTGATGTCGTATGTTCGGAGATTGTCGAAATTGAGCCTCAAGTCGTCTATTAAGGAGTCGACGTGTCTGGTTTTAACGACCATATCGTCTACGTATGCCTCCACTGTTTTGCCGATATGCTTTTCCAAACATGTTTGAATCATGCGCTGATACATTGCGCCGGCGTTTTTGAGCCCGAAGGGCATTGTGTTAAAACAGAAGGGGCCATATGGAGTGATAAATGCCGTTGCAGCTTGATCGGACTCCGCCATCTTAATTTGGTGGTAACCGGAGTATGCGTCGAGGAAGCACAATGAGTCGTGTCCTGCGGTAGCGTCGATAATTTGATCGATGCGAGGGAGGGGGAAGGGATCCTTTGGGCAAGCCTTATTGAGGTCCTTGAAGTCGACGCATAGGCTCCAGGATTTGTCCATTTTTGGTACCATCACCAGGTTTGCTAGACAGTCCGGATGCTTTATTTCTCTAATGAATCCGGCCTCCAGTAACTTGGCTATCTCCTCTCCCATGGCTTGTCGCTTAGGTTCAGAGAAACGCCGAAGAGTCTGCTTGACTGGCTTGAATCCTTTTAGAATGTTAAGGCTATGCTCGGCCAGCCTGCGTGGGATTCCTAGCATATCTGAACGATGCCAGGCGAATATGTCCCAATTCTCGCGCAGGAACTCCCGTAGTGCGGCGTCTATTGCGGGGTTTAACTGTGCCCCGATGGATGCTGTTTTTGAAGGGTCCGTTGGATGGACATGGAATTTGACTATTTCATCCGCTGGTTTGAAAGAGGTGGACTTGGATCTTTTGTCTAGTATCACGTCGTCCCTGTCCACTATGGAGCGCAACGCGATTAATTCCTCCGCCATAAGGGCTTCGGATAATGCCTCGAGGGCCAGTGCGGCTGTTTTGTTCTCGGCGCGGAGTGCTATGTCCCTATCACTAGCTAGAGTGATGATCCCATTGGGCCCAGGCATTTTGAGCTTCATGTATCCGTAATGGGGTATGGCTTGGAAGATTGTGAATGCCTCCCGGCCTAGAAGGGTGTGGTATCCGCTACTAAACGGGGCCACTTGGAATGTAATTTCTTCGGACCTGTAATTCTCCGGAGTGCCAAATACCACATCTAGTGTGATTTTCCCAGCGCAACGTGTCTCCCGACTAGGGATGATTCCTCGGAAGGTCGTGCTGCTTTGCTCGATGCGGTTTCTGTCTATTTCCATTTTTTGAAGAGTCTCCTCATAAATGAGGTTTAATTCGCTGCCGCCGTCCATGAGCACTTTAGTGAGCCGAAAGCCGTCCACAATTGGACTGAGGACCAAGGCGGCTGGTGCTCGGGCTGTTCGGATTTTAGATTTGTCACTGGCATTGAAGGTGATAGCCGTGTCGCTCCATGGATTTATTGCTGCCACATGGCAGACTTCGGCAAGGCTGCGGAGTGCTCGCTTATGCCTATTATTTGAGGCGAAGGTCTCGAAGACTGTCAATACTGTATTGTTATCCAAGGGATGGTGCTCTGAGGTGTTTTGGATGAGGAGATCCTCACCGCTCTTGGCTACCTGCCGAAGTATCCAACATGCTCTAAGGTTGTGTGTTGGTATGGTATCCGCTGTACTATGAATTTTGCAGGGCCCGTTAAGCCATCCCTCCAATACAGTTCCATGCCCTGTAGTGGGCTTTTTCTTCTTTGTAATTGAGTTGGGCGACTTATGAGAGTGCACCCTTTTAGTTTGGACTGGGGGTTTTGTCAGAGCCGGATTATCCCAAAATTTTGTTTGGGTTTTCCAGGCGCTTTCCATTGCACAGTACTTTCGTACTATGGCCGCCAAGTCAGCGAAGTGTGCTATGTCACGGCGACTTATGGCGCTGAGGATTCCCTTGTCCATGCAATTGTTGCAGAAGAACGAAATTGCGTCTTCCTCGCGATAGTCCTTGACCTTGTTCATTACAAGGAGGAATCTGGCCCAATAGTGATGTACTGTCTCTTGGGGCTCTTTCCTAATGTGGGAAAGATCGTTTGTATCTGGGTGGGTGGGTGGATTTAAGTCCAGACCTTGACCCAATCTGAGACCCCGGGGCAGGGGAGTTTCCGATCTTGGAAGTTCGGGCTCCGAGATGTTGTCCCGCGGGTTCGGCATGCAGTCTGATTCTAGGTTCAGTGTTAGGGCGATGTCCTCCCGTGGGCGGGTATCCGGCTCGGAGAGCTCGGGAATCCGGACATAGTTCGTCCTCAGGATAGAGGGAGAATCGCTGCATTGCTCCTCCACCACCGCTATCTAATGGGTGACCGGCGGAGAGTTAATCTCCCTTTGGTCGGGTTTAAGCCCAATCCGATCGTAGTCCGTAGCGACTCCCAGAGCGGCGCTGCGATCCAAGAGCTCGTTCAAAGAGGCGATCTCCATTGGATCCATCTGCTTGGTGAATTTCGAGCCGATGTGGAGGCTATTTTCGATGACCCGAGAAGTCATCGTCGGCGCAGCGACCGAGCGGACGGTCATGACGAAGCCGCCTAGTCGGAGAGTTTGGCCTACAGCCAGGGCTCCCCCAGAGGTGATGTTGTCCTTGACAACAAGATGAGCCATCCTTCCTTATAATGACGACACAGTGGAACTCCCAATGAAAGCACCAATGTCGGTGTCAAAACTGGTGGATCTCGAGTAGGGGGTCCCGAACTGTGCATCTAAGGCGGATGGTAACAGGAGGCAGGGGACACAATGTTTACCCAGGTTCGGGCCCTCTTGATGGAGGTAATACCCTACGTCCCACTTGATTGTTCTTGATGATATGAGTATTACAAGAGTTGATATACCACGAGATCGTAGAGGCTAAACCCTAGAAGCTACCCTATGGTATGATTGTATGTTGTCCTACGGACTAAACCCTCCGGTTTATATAGACGCCGGAGGGGGCTAGGGTTACACAGAGTCGGTTACAAGGGAGGAGATCTACATATCCGTATTGCCAAGCTTGCCTTCCACGCCAAGGAAAGTCCCATCCGGACATGGGACGAAGTCTTCAATCTTGCATCTTCATAGTCCAATAGTCCGGCCAAAGGATATAGTCCGGCTTTCCGGAGACCCCCTAATCCAGGACTCCTTCAGCACTCTGGAATAATAATTTCATCCACATGATCCATCTATTCCCAAAGCCCTTGGCCTGTAGAGTGCTTATTAAAGCCTTGAAGTCAATGGTGTCAAAGGCCTTCTCAAAGTCAAGTTTTAGGACCACACATTCTCTTCTTGATATGTGGCATTGGTGTATATATTCATAAGCCCACCCAAGACAGTCATGTATTGATTTGTTTTGTAGGAACCCATTCTGGTTGATGTGTATCAGCTTCAAGATAATCTTCTGTAACCCGTTGGAAAGCAATTTTGTGATGATCTTGAGACTGCTATTAAGGAGGGAAATTGGCCTGAAATCATTAGGAGTTGCAGGGTTGGCCACTTTAGGTATCAGAGTGATGAAGGAGGTATTTATGCTCTCCAAGTTTATATCTCCTTTTATAGAAATCATGAATCAATCTCCTGACATCGGGTCCAATAATATCCCAACATGACTTCAAGAATTCATTGTTAAAACCATCTGCCCGTGGTGATTTGTCTGACAGTAGCTCTTTAACCACCTGGTTGATTTCTTCACCAGCAGAAGGTTCTTATAGTTTGGCAGACATACTTGGGTCCTCAACACTGCCATAAAGTTAGTTGAGATCAAAGTGCATTGTTGTGTTCTGAGCTGTTACCATTCTCTTTTTGAAAGCTTCCCATAGAATTGCTGTTTTATTTTCATGATCAGTAAACTCCACCTGGTCATCATTTTGCAGCACAACAATGCAATTGTGTTTGTGGTTGATTGTTGCCTTTGTATGAATTTTTTGGTATTTTCGTCACCAAACCTTACTCCTTCAATCTTTCCTCTTTGCTTCCAATAAATTTTCTGATTTTGCAGTAGTATCAGTAACTTGTCACATCCCTGGTCCTGTTATGCACTAGGCTAGACCTCATGTGAGTATCATGTTTTAATTCAAATGAAATTTGAATTGAGGAATTTTTAAAGCCTCAGAAACCTTCTAAAAATGATCAACATTAAAATCTCCTCAAAGAAGTCCAAGAAAATGTTCCTCTTAGTCTCTGAAAATATTGCAAAGAGGTAAAACTCAAAACAATATTTTTGGTATCTCAGAGTTAATTATTTTGGGCCTTTGAATTAAATAAATAGCTATTTGCATTGGATATATATTTGATATATAAATAATATATGTCCAATAATTACTGGAACATTTTATGTGGTTTGGTATATTTTAGTCCTAGCCACATAACTATTTCCAGGATTTTATAAAATGGTTTAGTGTCTAAAACTAAATCAAAACAAACTACAGAAAATAGAAAACAGAATTAAATAGAAATGAAAGAGAGAGAGAGAAGGACTTATCTGGCGCTCACCCGGTAGCCAGCCGGCCCAGCTCCTGTGCGGCCCAGCCCATCTCCACTTCCCCCCCCTGTCGCCTTCCTCCTCGCGCCAGTAGGCACAGGCGCGTGGCCGACGCACGCCGGCGCACGCCCCGGCCACCTCCTGCTTGCCGCTCCACCTCGACACCCCGGACGCCTCCATGCGTGCCACGCCACCCCCCTGGAACTCCCTCACTCTCCCGAACTCTCCCCCCCTCCTCTGCTTCCTCTCTCCCTCACTCGCCCGAACGGAGCCGCCGCCACCGACGAGCTCCCTCGCGGCCACCGCCACCCCCTAGCCTCGCCGATGCGCTCAAAGGCTCCGCCTCGACCCCCTCTTCCTCCCCACCGATCCACGGCCCTCCGGAAGCCCTGGATGCTGCCAGCTTCGCCGTTCCCCTCCTCGGCCACCGCGGATCGCCGCCGTCAAATCCGCCCCCGTCCGGCCTCCCTCAAGCTCGCCGTCCACCTCTACAGGGTCTACGTGAGCTCTCCGTCCATTTCCCCCTCTCTGTTTCGTCGTTCGCGCGCCGTAGCTAGGTTATCCACCGCGACCGAGAGCTTCTCGCCGCCGGCCATGGCGTGGCCGTGGCCACAGCCACCGCAGCTCGCTCCCGAGCCCACCGTCGTGCTCACCGCAACCCCAGGAGGCCGCAGCGCCCTTCCGTTTCCCCTCTTGTGCACCGTAGCACCGTTCCCGCCAACGCCCGAGGTCCGGCAGCCGCTGAGCTCGACGCCGGCGAGGATTACGGCCGCCCTAGCTTCTCCCGTTTGCCCTGTTAGATGCGCGCGAGCCTGGGCATTCCGTAGATGCCCTCCGCCGACCATTTGGTCGCCGGAGCAAGAAACCCGAAGGCCTCCGCCGCCTCGGCCTTGCCGGCGACTCAACGCCGGCGGGATTGAGTCGTTTGACCAGGGGTTTGACCTCCCCTGGGTCTATGACAGGTGGGCCCCCGCCATCAGGTGATTAGTTTAAGCTAATCACCACCTAAGCTAACCCCCTGACACTGACATGTGGGCCCTAGTGCCCCTAATCTTTAATTAAACTAAACTAACCCCCCCTGTCTAACCTGTGTCACTGACGTGTGGCCCCCACACGTCAGGTTTGACTCTGGGCGACCCAGTTGACCTGCTGACCTCAGCCTTACGCCATGCTGACGCAATATTCCTTTTCTCGAATTTAGTTCATTTTATAAATATTCAGGAAATTCCAGAAATTTGTAAAAACTTCTAAAAATCATAGAAATTCAACCGTAACTCCAAATTAGATAATTTATATATGAAAAATTATCAAAAAAATTCAAGGAATCCATCTGTACCATTTTCATGCATGTTAGAACAACTTATAGCTGCTGTTTAGCACAAATCAATTAAATGGCATTTGAATAATCACATATGGAGTTTGAATTTGAATCTTGTATTCAAACCAACTTCATTTAATCTGTTGCTAGTTGCATTAGCCCAAAACACATTCATTTTGCCATGTCATGATCATGCATCATATTGTGCATTGCATTGATTGTGTTCCCTTCTGTGTTGCCGGTATTTGTCCCCTCTCGATAGACGTGATACCGATGATGTGATCGTTGACACTGATGAAGACTCAATGTTATCTTCAGAAGTGCCAGGCAAGCAAAACCCCCTTGTTCATTCCGATACAATCCTACTCTCTCGCTCCTGCTCTCTTTTACTGCATTAGGACAACATCGATTCATCTGTTACTTGCTGCGGTAGCTGAACCCCTTTATCCTTTGCATGACCTGTCATTACCACAGTAAATAGATGAAACCCACTAGCATGAGTAGGAGTTGTTTGAGCCCTGATGTGCCTACTCATTCATGCTTGTTTGTCATGCCTGCTACTGCTTAGAGTTGAGTCAGGTCTGATTCATCGAGGATGAATCAGAGGTGTGTGAACATGTCCTACTATGTGTGAGCTAAGTGTGTGAACACGATTTGGTAAAAGGTGTCGGTGAGAGGCCATGTAGGAGTACATGGTGGGTTGTCTCATTGAAGCCGTCCTTAGGAACTGAGTTCTGTGTTTGTGATCCATGATTCAGCTACTACCATGCATTGGGCCCTGAAATATGACCCCGCTCGACTTCTTATTCACCCTAGTCCTCTGTCCAGGAGTTGCAAGTAGTTTCTGGTGTTTGTAGCTTACTGGAGGCCGTGGACAGCGCTGATCGTAGGGGTGGGCTGTGATGCGGTAGGTACGTGGCACGGTGTACCGGATGCCCGTTTGGTATCTCGGGAACCCTGTTCACATCGTTTGGGGCTGTGAGCGAAACTCCGGCCGGATCTCCTCATGGATGGAACCCGAATAGGCGATAAACCTGGACTAGAGACTTGAGTGTTTAGGTAGGTCGTGGTCTACACCCACGTCGGCTTTCGCTTGAAGTCTGCCGAGCACATGTCGTGTGCAGACGCTAAGTGGTGGAAACATGTATGAAGAAGTACACCCCTGCAGGGTTAACATCATCTATTCGAATAGCCGTGTCCGCGGAAAAGGACTTCTGGGTTGCTTATATCAGTTCATAGACAAGTGAAAATGGATACTTTAAAATGCGCAAGATAAGCGTGAGTGCTATGGATGGCGTTCTCGTAGGGAGACGGGAGCGGATCCATAGTGGTGTATTGATATGGTGAATATGTGGACTCGTGTGCGCCACCTCAAAAGAGTCGCTTGCAGTCGTAGTTTAGGATAGCCACCGAGTCAAAGCTGGCTTGCTGCAGTTAAACCCCACCATCCCTTTGTTGATAATGATGCATATGTAGTTAGTTCTGATGTAAGTCTTGCTGGGTACATTTGTACTCACGTTTGCCTATTTTATGTTTTGCAGAGAGACTTCGGTCTCACTAGTAGTTCGCGTGGTCTTCGACGTTTAGCTTGTTACCTCAGCTACGATCTTGTGCCCTCGGCAGGATCTGATAGATAGTCAGGCTTCTCAGCCTTTTTCATTTATAGATGTCTGTACCCAGACATGATAGCTTCCGCTTGTGCTTTGATTTGTATGCTCTGAATGTTGGGTCATGAGACCCCTGTTTGTAATATCTCGCTCCTCGGAGCCTATTGAATAAATTACTTGAGTCGTAGAGTCATGTTGTGATGCCATGTTGTGTTTGCACATATCGAGCATATTGTGTGTATGTTATTGAAATGCTTGGTATGTGTGGGATCTGACTATCTAGTTGTTTATCTTTAGTAGCCTCTCTTATCGGGAAATGTCTCCTAGTGTTTCCACCGAGCCATGGTAGCTTGCTACTGCTCCGGAACACTTAGGCTGGCCGGCATGTGTCCTTCTTCGTTCCTGTGTCTGTCCCTTCGGGGAAATGTCACGCGATGAATACCGGAGTCCTGTTAGCCCGCTACAGCCCGGTTCACCGGAGTCGTGCTAGCCCAGTGCTACAGCCTGGATTCACTCGCTGATGACCGACACGTTCGATGCTGGGTCATGGATGCCTGTCCCTGTAAGTCTGTGCCACTTTGGGTTTACGACTAGCCATGTCAGCCCCGGGCTCCTTATCATATGGATGCTAGCGACACTGTCATATACGTGTGCCAAAAGGCGCAAAAGGTCCCGGGCAAAGGTAAGGCGACACCCGTGGGAATACCGTGCGTGAGGCCGCAAAGTGATATGAGGTGTTACATGCTAGATCGATGTGGCATTGAGTCGGGGTCCTGACAGCGTTGGTATCAGAGCTTGACTGCCTGTAGGATTACCAAGCCAAACTGATCGAAGTTGAGTCTAGAAATTCTTTAGTTATATAGGGAATTGATTGTGGGATGGAACGTAAGGCTCTTTTTACTCCTTTACCTCATGCCCTTCTGATCTGAGTCATCTTATCTTTCCTACGGGGATTAAGAACTAGGCTATCTCTTCTTTCTATCAGGATCACGTGTTACTAATCTGCAGACTTGTAGGATTGATGGTTCTAAGCTTGAGTTCAGTTTCTACTTCCGTATGTTAATTGTTGATCTCGAAACCTTGATATTGTGCTTCTGAGTGGCTATGCCACCATTTTGTAGCATGTCTCCAATCCTTTGAGCATTTACAGCCGTTATGCTATCGGAGTCATCCCAGGTTTCTAAATAGTCCGATGCATTTGCAAATCCCTTCCTTCTGTTTCCGATGTGCCTTTGGTTAGATTAATCACACAAATTAGTGACTTGAGGTACTTTATTGCCTCGACATATATGTTGGAATAATTATTATGACCCTAGGTGTTTTAGGGAGTCACCTAGTAATCTAGCAACGTTTTGTGTTCCCAGTGTGAAGATTCTGGCCTTTATTATCGAAAGCATCCTGTGATGCCATTTAGTTAGTAGGCATTCTATTCCTGGGTTCTTGAACCTGAGATTCACTCTACTTACTTCATGTTGATAGGGTTTGCTAGTTCCTTTAGGATATTAGTAACCTTTGCGATAGTCCTCGAGGTTCGTGGTACATCCTTCTTCCAAATACCATGAAGTACTTATGGCCGAAGTTCCTCGTTGAACTGAACAATCACAACCAGAGTGCTCTTGATGAGTTCTCCATGCTATATTGTGACTCTGCCAGCTCAACCTTTCTGCATGGGTTATCCGGAAGAATTATGTTGAACTTGGTTCGACATACTAATCTATGCATCCACAACTCAGAAAGTTATATGTTCCTTTGAGTTGTCCCTCTTTAGTTGTCTACTGATCTTCGTCTATCAATTGATAGTCAAGAGTATGCGTGCGTTCGTTTATCGATGCCTATTACTCTTGTGGTCCGTCAAGCCATTCTATCGCGGAATGACTAGGAGAAATAAACTCCAGTACCTCTTCCATATCCAGGATTGGGTCAAAGAAGTTGTGCTCCGCAGATCAACTTGCCAATCCAGCTTCTGGTCTGCTCTACCCTGAAGTATTACCTTCTTTATGACAGGAATTTCATGAGAATTGCACCACCTTTTGTGAATTCTTGACATAGTGTTACTTCTCGCCATCCTTTTTCGTTCCTCGGTTCCGCGTTGTTGCAGCCGGAGTGCTGACAAGTGAATCATGGTGTGTGAACTCAATACTCCTAGCAACCCCATTGCTTGGTAATTAAAGGATAATAATTTCATTCTTAGCGTGTTGGTTCTTGAATCATCATTCTAAGACTGATCGTGCTATCTAGTCCTTATTTCCGGTGCACCCTTCGATCAATGAGTTAGGATTGTGTCAAGTCCTCACTCATTTGATCATATCATCTTGCCCTGAAAAGCAAGATTGTTCTCGATCTTAGTAACATATCGGTGGTTCGTGATTTTCCGAATATCTTCTCGAAAGTATCACCAGGTTGTCACCTGACTGTTATGTCGAGCTCGTGATCAAGTTGGTTTATCCTGTAAACCACCCTTTCTCCAAGAATCCGTGTTGGATACCCCTGAGCTAGTTGGTTAAGCTATGCATCAACTTGGAGAGTTGGAAGATAGAAGCTTGTCCGATATAGTTCATTATAAGGGATGTCTTGTATGTGTGTTGAAGAAAGTTGATATTTTCATCGACTGAACCTCGTGATCAGTTAATGGACCTATCATTTTATCCAACCTTTGATTGGAGTATGGGCTATCATCCAATCAGACCAGAACCAACGATATTCGTAATGTTGTCTTACTCGTGGTTGATCCCTCGAGCATACACCATTATATCTTTTGGGTCTGACCAATGCTAACACTTGTTCTCTTAACTATGGAATTCCTTTTAAAGGGAAACCCGGAAGAATTGTTGTTGAGCCCATTGACAACATCCTTATCTCCTCCATGATTTTGTTGAACATTAAGCTAGTGTTGGAAACTTTTGAAAGCATTTCTTCATGCTAACTCATGAAGTATTTGTTTGATGAAAGGAGTGACTTCCTCTTATACACGTGCATTTGGTGAAAGTTGCCGCCGTGGATTTGAGAAAGTTAGTTTTGCTTCCTCTGGAATCATCCCAAGTCAGTCATGCACACGTGCGAAGTATTCTGTGGTCTGGAGACTTGCAACCTTCATTCCATATGTGTATCCTAGCACACCAAGCCACTGACTGATTTGTTCAAGGAGAAGGAGTATCTTCATAAGAGCTAATCCGGACTTATGAAAGAACTTCGATATCCTCGCTGATGGTTCCCAACCAGAACTCGGTAGTGTTTTGTAAGACTACCATGTGGGCATGCTTGTCTGGGACAACGTGTTCACATGTTTGTAGCAGAACCAGCTCATGTTTTGGAGCTTGCTATCGTAGTTCATCTCCCGAGAATCTCGCAACGTCATCTCGTCGATTTGTGTTGCAAACTTTCATTTTTCATCCTAAGACTCGATGAGCCTGGAATATCCTAACACCAACCAGAGCTGAATCTCAGGCAGATATGATGGTTGGAACATTTCCCTAAGAACTATAATATTGGTCTCTCGATAACCGGTAAGGTGGATGTCGTGGCCAACACACCCATCCGGTAGACCTATTATTATAGTATATTGTTGAGGAAGTTGGCCACCCCCCCATAGGGATTTTGTAGGATTTACTCCCTAGTTGCCCCTATGGATTTCTGAGATCCCGAAGTCCGACCTTTTTACTTGATGTTCTAGATATCAAACCATATCTATGAGTGGGTTACACTAGCACATCAAGGAGACCATTAGAAGCGGAGTGCTAAGTGTCTCTCGGTCGATCATCCAGATTTTGTTTCCTTGGCCTCGCCAAGGGTGAAATCTGAGAAGGTGTTATCTTCCTTTGCATCTGCATCCTCCATCACCATTCATCATGGTAGTAAGTTGTGTTACCAGACCCTTGACACGGATGTTGGTAAAACCTTGATGATTATGGAATTGCTCAAGTTCTTGAGAGCACGCACAGGCGCTAGGTATTATCGCCGGCACTAACCGGGATTGCTCCTAGTCTCGTCGGTTATGCTATAACCACTCCAACAGTGAATTCACTCTTTATTGTTGGGTTCTTCCCCAGTTACCAGAATCATTCCCAGCATTTGCATTTTGTTCCCAGCTTGCACTGCCAATGTGCCATTCTACCACGGGTCTCTTCCATTTCCGGTGGTAAGCAAATTCATCCATTACGTTGTCTTCAACAAGGTAATCCACATCATCCAAGTCCGAGTATGCCATTCTACCGACCCCCTCCAAATGATCGCTCGAGAATTGCCTTAGGCTGGTTTAAAGAGTTTCAATGATCTCTGAATCAAAAGTAATTCTTTTTGCCACTTAAGGGGATATCTCTACGAGTCACCTTCCCTAAGGTGTATCGTTATGGTATCATGGCAACTCAACTCCTCGCTACGTTGACAATCGATTACCACCTTCTTAAGCGTGAAATTGTGGTCTACCTAGTGAACCTTCGTCATCTGCTTCAGTCCATTCCTATGGATGTGTGCTTCGCCTCTCAGCTCGAGAGATGTTCCTATGTCTCATTCCGTGAGTTAATCCTGAGTTGTTCGACCTTCGAGAAGAACCATTCTTTTAGGATCTTTCCTTTCCTCTCGTTGTCATGTTAGTTGGAGTTCTCAGAGCAAGACTTCGAGACAAAGATGGTGATCGAATCAACGCTTTGATAAAGTGCACCCTGGATCGTGAAGATTGTGCTAGTTTGCGTTTCCCCTTCACCCTACCCTACGCTTGAATCTCGGGACGAGATTTTTGTTTAGTGGGGGTGAGTTGTCACATCCCTGGTCCTGTTATGCACTAGGCTAGACCTCATGTGAGTATCATGTTTTAATTTAAATGAAATTTGAATTGAGGAATTTTTAAAGCCTCAGAAACCTTCTAAAAATGATCAACATTAAAATCTCCTCAAAAAAGTCCAAGAAAATGTTCCTCTTAGTCTCTGAAAATATTGCAAAGAGGTAAAACTCAAAACAATATTTTTGGTATCTCAGAGTTAATTATTTTGGGCCTTTGAATTAAATAAATAGCTATTTGCATTGGATATATATTTGATATATAAATAATATATGTCCAATAATTACTGGAACATTTTATGTGGTTTGGTATATTTTAGTCCTAGCCACATAACTATTTCCAGGATTTTATAAAATGGTTTAGTGTCTAAAACTAAATCAAAACAAACTACAGAAAATAGAAAACAGAATTAAATAGAAATGAAAGAGAGAGAGAGAGAGAAGGACTTATCTGGCGCTCACCCGGTAGCCAGCCGGCCCAGCTCCTGTGCGGCCCAGCCCATCTCCACTTCCCCCCCCTGTCGCCTTCCTCCTCGCGCCAGTAGGCACAGGCGCGTGGCCGACGCACGCCGGCGCACGCCCCGGCCACCTCCTGCTTGCCGCTCCACCTCGACACCCCGGACGCCTCCATGCGTGCCACGCCACCCCCCTGGAACTCCCTCACTCTCCCGAACTCTCCCCCCCTCCTCTGCTTCCTCTCTCCCTCACTCGCCCGAACGGAGCCGCCGCCACCGACGAGCTCCCTCGCGGCCACCGCCACCCCCTAGCCTCGCCGATGCGCTCAAAGGCTCCGCCTCGACCCCCTCTTCCTCCCCACCGATCCACGGCCCTCCGGAAGCCCTGGATGCTGCCAGCTTCGCCGTTCCCCTCCTCGGCCACCGCGGATCGCCGCTGTCAAATCCGCCCCCGTCCGGCCTCCCTCAAGCTCGCCGTCCACCTCTACAGGGTCTACGTGAGCTCTCCGTCCGTTTCCCCCTCTCTGTTTCGTCGTTCGCGCGCCGTAGCTAGGTTATCCACCGCGGCCGAGAGCTTCTCGCCGCCGGCCATGGCGTGGCCGTGGCCACAGCCACCGTAGCTCGCTCCCGAGCCCACCGTCGTGCTCACCGCAACCCCAGGAGGCCGCAGCGCCCTTCTGTTTCCCCTCTTGTGCACCGTAGCGCCGTTCCCGCCAACGCCCGAGGTCCGGCAGCCGCTGAGCTCGACGCCGGCGAGGATTACGGCCGCCCTAGCTTCTCCCGTTTGCCCTGTTAGATGCGCGTGAGCCTGGGCATTCCGTAGATGCCCTCCGCCGGCCATTTGGTCGCCGGAGCAAGAAACCCGAAGGCCTCCGCCGCCTCGGCCTCGCCGGCGACTCAACGCCGGCGGGATTGAGTCGTTTGACCAGGGGTTTGACCTCCCCTGGGTCTATGACAGGTGGGCCCCCGCCATCAGGTTATTAGTTTAAGCTAATCACCACCTAAGCTAACCCCCTGACACTGACATGTGGGCCCTAATGCCCCTAATCTTTAATTAAACTAAACTAACCCCCCCTGTCTAACCTGTGTCACTGACGTGTGGCCCCCACACGTCAGGTTTGACTCTGGGCGACCCAGTTGACCTGCTGACCTCAGCCTTACGCCATGCTGACGCAATATTCCTTTTCTGGAATTTAGTTCATTTTATAAATATTCAGGAAATTCCAGAAATTTGTAAAAACTTCTAAAAATCATAGAAATCCAACCGTAACTCCAAATTAGATAATTTATATATGAAAAATTATCAGAAAAATTCAAGGAATCCATCTGTACCATTTTCATGCATGTTAGAACAACTTATAGCTGCTGTTTAGCACAAATCAATTAAATGGCATTTGAATAATCACATATGGAGTTTGAATTTGAATCTTGTATTCAAACCAACTTCATTTAATCTGTTGCTAGTTGCATTAGCCCAAAACACATTCATTTTGCCATGTCATGATCATGCATCATATTGTGCATTGCATTGATTGTGTTCCCTTCTGTGTTGCCGGTATTTGTCCCCTCTCGATAGACGTGATACCGATGATGTGATCGTTGACACTGATGAGGACTCAATGTTATCTTCAGAAGTGCCAGGCAAGCAAAACCCCCTTGTTCATTCCGATACAATCCTACTCTCTCGCTCCTGCTCTCTTTTACTGCATTAGGACAACACCGATTCATCTGTTACTTGCTGCGGTAGCTGAACCCCTTTATCCTTTGCATGACCTGTCATTGCCACAGTAAATAGATGAAACCCACTAGCATGAGTAGGAGTTGTTTGAGCCCTGATGTGCCTACTCATTCATGCTTCTTTGTCATGCCTCTACTGCTTAGAGTTGAGTCAGGTCTGATTCATCGAGGATGAATCAGAGGTGTGTGAACATGTCCTACTATGTGTGAGCTAAGTGTGTGAACACGATTTGGTAAAAGGTGTCGGTGAGAGGCCATGTAGGAGTACATGGTGGGTTGTCTCATTGAAGCCGTCCTTAGGAACTGAGTTCTGTGTTTGTGATCCATGATTCAGCTACTACCATGCATTGGGCCCTGAAATATGACCCCGCTCGACTTCTTATTCACCCTAGTCCTCTGTCCAGGAGTTGCAAGTAGTTTCTGGTGTTTGTAGCTTACTGGAGGCCGTGGACAGCGCTGACCGTAGGGGTGGGCTGTGATGCGGTAGGTACGTGGCACGGTGTACCGAATGCCCGTTTGGTATCTCGGGAACCCTGTTCACATCGTTTGGGGCTGTGAGCGAAACTCCGGCCGGATCTCCTCATGGATGGAACCCGAATAGGCGATAAACCTGGACTAGAGACTTGAGTGTTTAGGTAGGTCGTGGTCTACACCCACGTCGGCTTTCGCTTGAAGTCTGCCGAGCACATGTCGTGTGCAGACGCTAAGTGGTGGAAACATGTATGAAGAAGTACACCCCTGCAGGGTTAACATCATCTATTCGAATAGCCGTGTCGCGGAAAAGGACTTCTGGATTGCTTATATCAGTTCATAGACAAGTGAAAGTGGATACTTTAAAATGCGCAAGATAAGCGTGAGTGCTATGGATGGCGTTCTCGTAGGGAGACGGGAGCGGATCCATAGTGGTGTATTGATATGGTGAATATGTGGACTCGTGTGCGCCACCTCAAAAGAGTCGCTTGCAGTCGTAGTTTAGGATAGCCACCGAGTCAAAGCTGGCTTGCTGCAGTTAAACCCCACCATCCCCTTGTTGAAAATGATGCATATGTAGTTAGTTCTGATGTAAGTCTTGCTGGGTACATTTGTACTCACGTTTGCCTATTTTATGTTTTTGCAGAGAGACTTCAGTCTCACTAGTAGTTCCACGTGGACTTCGACGTTTAGCTTGTTACCTCAGCTACGATCTTGTGCCCTCGGCAGGATCTGATAGATAGTCAGGCTTCTCAGCCTTTTTCATTTATAGATGTCTGTACCCAGACATGATAGCTTCCGCTTGTGCTTTGACTTGTATGCTCTGATTGTTGGGTCATGAGACCCATGTTTGTAATATCTCGCTCCTCGGAGCCTATTGAATAAATTACTTGAGTCATAGAGTCATGTTGTGATGCCATGTTGTGTTTGCACATATCGAGCATATTGTGTGTATGTTATTGAAATGCTTGGTATGTGTGGGATCTGACTATCTAGTTGTTTATCTTTAGTAGCCTCTCTTATCGGGAAATGTCTCCTAGTGTTTCCACCGAGCCATGGTAGGTTGCTACCGCTCCGGAACACTTAGGCTGGCCGGCATGTGTCCTTCTTCGTTCCTGTGTCTGTCCCTTCGGGGAAATGTCACGCGATGAATACCGGAGTCCTGTTAGCCCGCTACAGCCCGGTTCACTGGAGTCCTGCTAGCCCAGTGCTACAGCCTGGATTCACTCGCTGATGACCGACACGTTCGATGCTGGGTCATGGATGCCTGTCCCTGTAAGTCTGTGCCACTTTGGGTTTACGACTAGCCATGTCAGCCCCGGGCTCCTTATCATATGGATGCTAGCGACACTGTCATATACGTGTGCCAAAAGGCGCAAACGGTCCCGGGCAAAGGTAAGGCGACACCCGTGGGAATACCGTGCGTGAGGCCGCAAAGTGATATGAGGTGTTACATGCTAGATCGATGTGGCATTGAGTCGGGGTCCTGACATAACTCTCCTTTGAGGATCTCTCTACAATTCCATTCTAGATGAGATAAAGCTCTGTATTCTTCAAACAGATCCAAAATAAAAATTCCAGCATTGATGTCATCAATTTTTATTTTCAAGCAAGAAAGACTTTCGGCCCATTTCTTAAGAGCTCTTCTCAAATTCTTCAACTTTACATTGATACTTTTAGTTGCATCAGTATATCCTACTGGGACGTTCCAAGCAAATGAAACAATGTTTTTAAAATCACTGTGCTGCCAATGGTTTTCAAATATGAAAATCTTAGACTTTGGAATCATGGTTCCAATTTTAATCATGCAAGGCACATGGTCTGAGATTGGCCTGGCTAGGGGAAGAGCCACAGTATCTGGGAAAGAGGTCATCCAGGATGTAGAAGTGAAAATCCAATCCAATTTCTCTAAAAGTGGGTTGTCCTACATATTACTCCAGCTGCCCTTCATAGGCAACTCAATTAAACTAAGGTTGCTGATGGCCTCATTGAAAACTAACATAATATTAACATCCCCTCCTGGCCTATTTCTATCTTGTGGGTCTCTGACGAAATTGAAATCACCCATGACAATCCAGTCCACATTTGGAGGCATATGAATATTTGAGAACCAATATATGAAAAAAAAACTTTGTCATTGTGTTCACAAGGGCCATAGATATTTGTTAAGATCCAGCTTTGGTGAGATAAGTCACTAGTAAATTGAATGGACATTGAGAATCTATTTTGGAAGATTTGTTCCCCAGAGAAAACGGCCCCATTCCATACCACCAGCAAGCCACCTGAAGCTCCAATAGAAGGCAGATACTCAAATTTGTTGAACCTAGTGGGGCAAAAGTTCCTAATATATGCCACACCAAAAGTCTCTCTTTTAGTTTCCCGCAGAAAAACTATTGAGAAAGCACTTTCCTCAATTTTTTGTTTCAAAGCTAGCCATTTGGTCTCAGCATTTAATCCTCTAATATTCCAGTTCAAAATATTCCATGTCCTGTTTTGTTACTGATGATGAAAGATTTTAGAGTCTGTGCTTATCAGACTATAATCAGACCACTTCAGCATAGCAAAATCATAAAGCTCACAGCAACTGAGTAACATAGTGGCCCACAGCTTGACATTACATATTAAAGGTCCAGCTTTACAGCAAGATAGATAGATCTCATAGATAACCCAAAATATCTTAACAGTTCTGACCAAAGCAACATCATTGTCAGGTCTTAAAGTGGGATACAGCTCCCCACCAGTAGAACTAGTTGTGGTACTAATCATTTAGGAAGGTGTGCAACATGTTCTTCCTCCATGGCCAAGGACACCTTGCCCACTTCCATCAAAGGCTGCTTGTTCTTCTGCTTCTTTGCCGGCTTGAGCTCCAGTTCTCCATCAGCCACCTTGCAAAAAGATTTTGTAAGGTTTTTAACCACTATTTTTGTTTGAACAGGGGGCATAGCATTACATGGTAAACATTTATTGTTTGAGCAAGAAGTTCTCCTAAAATCAACATTATCTCTGCTTATTCTGTCACTCCTTCTTACCTCTGTCTCCACTAGGGGGGTTTGCCACCCCTTCTTTTCCTTGTATTCTTAGCTCCAAAGGGAAGCATGAGGGCTTGTTAATTGCTTGCTTCCTCAAGAGGATTAAATTCTCCTTCTTTTTCCATGTCTGTGATTTTGACAGCAGCTTCTTTGCACACTAGGGCCTATGAGACCATACACTTATCAGGGATATGGAAAGTAATTGTTTGTTCATGCAGATTGTCTGGTGTTAATAGTTCCCAAAGTGTAGATTTTAGCATATTCACAGTCCAAATGAATTTATCATGTGTCATGAGAAGGTGCATGATAAAATTGAACCAACTTACTTGTACCTTAATTGTAAAGATGTCTTTGGCCTCTGCTGCCTTGTTTGCAAAGTGATGCTCCCATAACTTAAGACCTTCTTCAGATAGGTCTGCATTTGATGAAGAAGAGGCCATGAGTTTTAAATTTTTGAGCACCATCAAAGAAGCACCTTGTTTGGAACTCTCATAATGTTGTTGTAGTAGGTGTTTCCAAAGTGGTGTAGAGTGCTCACCAGTTTGCTTACCACAAATTACAGCATTTGTTTGCCTGGGTCTGCTTGTTTTCCATTTCAGCAGTACCTGAATTCAGGGAGCCACCATATTTTACGGAATCAATTCCTTTTTTAAATGTACAAAAATTTTGGGAGTTCAGCATGTCTGGAAGCACGGGTTTCGTGGCCAACTCCTCAGAAGGAATTGAGGATTGTATAGCCACATGAGGTGCCTCATCCTTATCACAGGTATTATTCTTGTCTGACATTTTCTCATTTAGATGAGGAGCCACCTGAAGAGCAGGGTCCACTGGAGAGGTTGCTGCAACAGTTGTAGTCTCTTGTTTCACTACCAAAGAATCATTGTTTTGAGCTTCCATGTTTGCCTTAGCTTCATGGCCAAACCAATCATCATATGGGTAAGCTTGTAGAAAGTTGTTAAGGCCTAACCCCATGCCATGATCTAACTGGTTCAAATTTTCTTCTTGAATTTGGTTGACCTCTTCACTTGCAACTGGACCTCCTATGTGAACATTGTCAGAAAAAATTCCATCAGAGAGGGATACAGTAAGAGTTAGGCCACTAACTCAGCTCCAGAATTTCTAGTGGTTCAATATGCAGATGACACCCTGGTTATGATACAAGCAGACACAAGAGAGTTATTCTGTCTGAAAGCCCTACTAAACACATTTGCAGATGCCACTGGTCTTAAAGTGAACTACAACAAGTCCAACCTCATTCCAATCAACTTCATCGAGGAAAGGACAGAGCTCATGATACACACTCTAAATTGCAAGAGGGGAAGCTTCCCAATCACATACCTTGGCATGCCACCCAGTCTGCAAAAACCCACTCTGGAACAATGTATGCCCCTGGTGAGAAAGATAGCTAACAAACTCATGGGACTTGCCACTTTCATGACTCTGGCTGGTAGGCTGCTTCTTGTGAAATCATTCCTCTCTTCTATGCCAATCTTCTTCATGTGCTGCTTGGATATTCCTGAAACAATCAAGAAACAAATAATTAAATATCTCAGACACTGCCTTTGGAGAGGCTCTGATATGGAAGATCGTAGGCCTGCTATGGTTAAATGGCAGACTATCTGCAGACCAAAGAACCAAGGAGGGCTGGGGGTCAAAGACCTGAATATTCAGAACAATGCCCTTATGCTGAAAAATCTGCATAAATTTTATAACAGGCAAGATATCCCCTGGGTCAATATAATTTGGGAAGCATATTACAGTGATGGTCAGCTCCCAGGTGATCAAATGAAGGGCTCTTTTTGATGGAAGGCAAATCTAAAGATGGTGGATCTCTTCAAAACTATGGTCAAATGCAACCTGGGTGATGGCAAATCAACTGCCTTCTGGTATGATCTCTGGTCATCTAATTGTCTGCACCACAAATTCCTGGAGTTACTTTCTTTTGCAAAGGACATGCACGTTTCAGTCCACACTGCCCTACAAGCTGAGTTCATGGAAGACCTATTTCACTTACCACTTACAACACAGGCATATCAGTAGTTCTTACAACTTGAAGATATATGTGATGACATTAAAGCCTCAGAGCACATTAATTCCATAGACACCTGGTCTTACATTTGGGGATCCCAACAATTCTCCACTGAGAAAGCCTATAGGGTTATGATTGGCATAACAACTATGCCACCACACTTTCAATGGATATGGAAAAGTTCATGTCAGCTAAATCACAAAATGTTCTTCTGGATGGTGTTGCATGATAGGGTAAATACAAGGAACCTACTCAGGAGGACAACTTTCCACTTGGAAACATACAATTCTGCACTCATGGGATGTCAACATGAAGAAAATTATTCCACCTATTCTGGGAATGCCCCTTTGCAGCAAGGTGTTGGGATTTTATATGCCCAAACAGGGACACACCAACATCCATATGGGAGGCTATTCAAGATTCACTCAAGAAACTGAGAGTACCATTTGCAATGGAAATTGTTATTCTGGCATCATGGGCCATTTGGATCTCTAGGAATAACCTGATCTTCGAGAATATTCAACCTTCTTTTAATAGCTGGAAGGAAATCTTCATCATGGAACTCAGATGGCTCAAATACACGATTAAGGACAAGCATGATGCTTTATTCACCACATGGCTAGATCTCTCTTTTGTACCTTTTGTTGTACTTCTGCCCCTTGGGCTTTTTTATTAATAAAAAAATTGCAGCGGGGCTTTGCCCTACTATGTATAGTCAAAAAAAAGATCAATCTTACGAAAATTTTGATAAAAGTGGGTTTGGAGAGGTCATGACTTTAGTTGATATTAATCCCACTATCTTGGAAGATTATAAGATTTGCATGCATATGGATCATAAAGAGAATGTGTATTATATTGTTGAGTTTGATTATGATCCTACATGTAATTATTTTGAGAGAGGCAAATATGGTTATAAAAGGTTTCATGTCACTAAATTACCTCTCTTACTATTGAAATTATTAATGCTTCATTCTTCCTATTTGCATATGCTAGATATTACATGTCTTGATAATTTTGTTTTCCTATATAAAATACCTATGCATAGGAAGAGGGTTGGAATTAAATGTGTTAATTACATGTGTAAGGTCATTTCTCCCTAAGTGGTTTTGGTGATTGATGACAATGCATTTGCAGACTAACCGTGTGCATTGAGCATTCCAGACATCTCATGGCTAGGCACTAGACGATTCGATGCCCCTCAGAGCCTTTCGAAGACGGCGGTTTTTCTACGTTTCTTTTCGGTGGATTTGAGTCGTAGGAAAGCCGTACTATTAAGAGGGGGTCCGCTTCGAAAAGGTATGCGTGGAATCAACATGTACACAACCCCATATGCACCCACTGCCTCCTTCCCATCACCGGAGCCTTTCCTATGTTTTCTGTTGTGTTTTCAGCATCTTGCCAGCAGTAGTACCACTTGTGCTTACGGTAGTACCGCTTGTGCGGTAGTACCGCTGGTACTTCCATGGTACTACCGCTTAGGGCTTCCCCGAGCGTGCAACTTTCGGTTGTCTACTTGTCACTCATGGTAGTAGGGCGGTAGTACTGTGGTAGTACCGCTTCAGCGGTACTACAGCCCGTACTGCCATCTCAACTACATCTTGCGGGGTGTTCTCTTGTGCAAGGTTGTAACGCCCTCGATGCGGCTATAGCTCCCACGTGTCGAGGCACGACTTAGAGGCATAACCGCATTGAAAGCAATGTCGCAAGTCGGGCAATCATTACAACGTCCCATGTAATATATAATAAAAGGGGGAGATAACATAGTTGGCTTACACTCGCCACGTCACATCAGAGTACATAAATAACATCCATCAAACAAACACTCATGGCCCGACTACGGCGCCAAAATGGAAAAGAACCCAACATGCGACAAGGTCCTGAATCGATAACCCCAACTAGGCACCACTACTGATCATCCGGAAAAGAAACATAGTATCGCTGAGAGTCCTCGTCGAACTCCCACTTGAGCTCGTACTCGTCACCTGGAGCGGACTCACCTGGACCTGCATCTGGAGTTGTAGTATCTGTGAGCCACAGGGACTCAGCAATCTCACACCCAGGCGATCAAAACTATTTAAGCTCATGGGAATGGATAAGACAAATATATGTGGAGCTGCAGCAAGCGACTAGCATATGTGGTGGCTAACCTATACGCAAAA
>NC_041388.1:507211472-507220915 GCF_002162155.2 Triticum dicoccoides
GATCTGTTTTTTTTAAAACTAGGGTTTCGGACGGGGAAGAAGAGATCCGAATGGAGGGGGTATATATAGGCATAGAGGGAGCTAGGAGAGTCCAAATGAGGTGCGGTTTTCGCCCACACGATCGTGATCGAACGCTCTAGGACATGGAGCAGAGTTTGGTGGGTTTTGGGCCAAATTTGGGGGGTGTTGGGCTGCAACACACACGAGGCCTTTTCGGTCCCTCGGTTAACCGTTGGAGTATCAAACGAAGTCCAAATGACCCGCAACTTGACAGGCGGTCTACCGGTAGTAAACCAAGGCCGCTTGGCAAGACTCGGTCCAATCCGGAAATGTTTAATCCCCACACAAGAAAGAAAACTAGAAATGACCACCGGAGGAGAACGAAGCGCCGGAATGCAAAACGGACAACGGGGAAAATGATCGAATGCATGAGATGAACATGTATGCAAATGCAATGCACGTGATGACATGATAAGAGATGCACGAAAAAGAAAACAACACACGGAGACAAAGACCCAAACCCGAGAAATAATATAACTTAGCGCCAGGGACGGCAAGAGTTGGATACAAATATGGAAAATATATCTGGGGCGTTACAACACTCCACCACTACGAAAAGATCTCGTCCCGAGATCTAGGACTGAAAGAACTCCGGGTACTCAGAACGGAGGTGATCCTCGCGTTCCCAGGTAGCTTCACGGTCGGAATGGTGTGACCACTTGACTTTGAGAAATTTGATTGACTTGTTGCGAGTCTTGCGTTCAGTCTCTTCGAGAATAGCAACTGGGTGCTCACGATAGGAGAGATCTTCTTGGAGCTCAATGTCCTCGAAGTTGACGGTGCGGTCAGGAGTCTTGAAGCACTTTCGAAGCTGAGAGACATGGAACACATCATGAACATTTGCAAAGTTTGAAGGAAGCTCAAGTTGATAGGCGAGGTCGCCTCTCTTGCTGACAATCTTGAAAGGTCCCACGTATCTAGGGGCAAGCTTCCCTTTGATACCGAAGCGACGAGTACCTTTCATGGGAGAGACGCGGAGGTAAACATGATCTCCGATCTCGAAAACCAGATCACGATGCTTACTATCATAGTAGCACTTCTGGCGGGATTGAGCTGCTTTGAGGTTATCACGAATGACTTTGCACATTTCTTCTGCCTCTGTGATTAAGTCATTACCCAGCAGCTGACGTTCACCGGTTTCAGACCAGTTGAGAGGGGTACGGCACTTCTTGCCATACAGAATTTCAAAGGGGGCCTTGCCCGAACTTGCTTGAAAGCTGTTGTTGTATGAGAATTCAGCATAAGGAAGACAATCCTCCCACTTCATGCCGAAGGAGATCACACAAGCCCTGAGCATATCTTCAAGAATTTGGTTGACACGCTCGACTTGACCGCTTGTTTGAGGATGGAAAGCTGTGCTGAAGCGGATGTTGGTGCCCATGGCCTTCTGAAAAGAATCCCAAAACTTGGAGGTAAAGATGCTGCCACGGTCTGAAGATATCACTTGAGGAATACCATGCAGAGAGACAATGCGAGAGGTATAGAGTTCCGCCAATTGAGCTGCAGTGATCGACTCTTTGATAGGCAGAAAATGAGCCACTTTGGTGAGCTTGTCGATAACGACGAATATAGCATCATTGCCACGCTTGGACTTTGGAAACCCAGTCACGAAGTCCATTTCAATGTGGTCAAACTTCCATTCTGGAATGGCAAGAGGTTGGAGGAGACCAGCTGGCCTTTGGTGTTCTGCCTTCACTCTTCTGCAGACATCACATTCATTCACGAATTGAGCGATCTCGCGCTTCATTCGAGTCCACCAATAAGCTTGCTTGAGGTCCTGATACATCTTCGTACTACCAGGGTGGATGGAGAGGAGAGAGTTATGAGCCTCGTTCATGATCACCTTACGGAGTTCACCTTTGGGCACAACAATTCGATCCTCGAAGAAGAGAGTGTCCTTGTCATCAAGTCGGTAGCACTTGTACTTGGACTGACTCTTTGCAATACCAATCTTCACCTTCTTCACCATAGCATCAAGAAGTTGGCCTTGGCGAATCTGGTCTTCTAAGGTAGGAGAGACTTGAAGATTGGCGAGGAAACCTTGAGGAACAACTTGCAGATTAAGTTTGCGGAAAGCTTCACAAAGCTCGGGTTGATAAGGCTTGAGAATCAGACTGTTGCAATATGCTTTTCTGCTCAACGCGTCAGCAATCACATTAGCCTTGCCTGGAGTATACTCGATACTCGGATTGTACTCTTGAATCATTTCGACCCATCGAGTCTGCCTGAGGTTGAGATTAGGCTGAGTGAAGATGTACTTGAGACTCTTGTGATCAGTGAAAATATCCACTTTTCTTCCCAATAGAAGATGTCTCCAAGTCAACAAAGCGTGCACAACTGCCGCCAACTCGAGATCATGAGTGGGGTAGTTCTTCTCATTAGGTTTCAACTGGCGAGAGGTATAAGCAACAACTTTCTTCTCTTGCATCAGTACAGCACCGAGACCTTGGAGAGAGGCATCACAAAAGACCTCGTACGGCTTGGTTTCATCAGGTGGAGTCAGAACTGGAGCAGTGACCAATTTTTCTTTCAAAGAGTTGAAAGCAATATCACACTCCGGAGACCAAACGTACTTGACGTGCTTCTGAAGAAGATTTGAGAGAGGCTTGGCGATCTTAGAAAAGTTTTCAACGAATCTTCTGCAATAGCTTGCGAGACCGAGGAAACTGCGGAGTTGCTTCACGTTCTGAGGAGGTTCCCAATTCACAATTGCAGACACCTTCTCAGGATTCACGGAAATGCCCTTGGCGGAGATGATATGACCAAGATAAAGAACCTCATCGAGCCAAAATTCACACTTGGAGAACTTGGCGTAGAACTGATGTTCTCTGAGCTTGTCAAGAACCAAACGCAAGTGCTTGGCATGATCTTTCTTGTTCTTCGAGAAAACCAGAATGTCGTCGAGATAGACCAGAACGAATTCATTGGTGTAGGGGTTGAAGATGAAGTTCATCATGCGAGAGAACGTCGGAGGAGCGTTGGCGAGGCCAAAAGACATGACGGTGTATTCATATGAACCAAAGCTTGTTCTGAACGCCGTCTTGGGAATATCTTGCTCACGAATACGAATCCGATGATAACCCATACGGAGATCAAGCTTGGAGAATACTTGAGCACCCTTGAGTTGTTTGAATAGCTCATTGATGTTGGGAAGTGGGTATTTGTTCTTGATGGTCTTCTTGTTTACTGGACGGTAATCAACACAAAGTCGACTCGATCCATCCTTCTTCTTCACAAAAAGAACACCACAACCCCACGGAGAAGTACTAGGCCGAATGAGACCCAATCTTTCTTGCTCATCGAGTTGTTTCTTCAGCTCCTTCAACTCTTCAGGGCCGAGCTTGTAAGGACGTTTGCACACAGGTTCCGTACCGGGCTCAAGTTCAATAACAAATTCAACCGGCCGGTTTGGAGGCATTCCTGGGAGCTCTTCTGGAAAGACGTCTTGATATTCGCAAACGACAGGAATCTGCGAAATAGCATCCAATTCACCCTTCTCATTGAGAGAAAACAATCGGATGGAATTATCCCGGGCGGCAAAGACAATGACATCCTCAGACGAATGAGTCAGTTGAATCTGCCTGGCTGCACAATCAAGCTGAGCTTTATGCTTAGAGAGCCAGTCCATCCCGAGAATAAGGTCGATATCGGAGTTACCAAGAACCATAGGAGAAGCAAGAAACTTGAAATTGCCCATCGTGATAGAGACATCTGGCACCTCCAGACTTGCGCTCAAACGTTTGCCAAGAGAAATGATATCCATATGTTTACCCAAATGAGAAGAAACGAACTCATGCTTGGTAAAAAATGGCTTTGACATGAAACAATGCGATGCACCCGTGTCAAAAAGAACTTTTGCAGGAATATCATTAATAGGAAGGTTACCCATAATGACATCTGAAGAATCCTCAGCCTGAGCTGCATTCAGCATATTGACCTTGGCGTGCTTGGGATTGTGCTTGACCACAGCTGTACTTGCCGATCTGACAGGAGGAGGAGGAGGAAGACGCCTCTGGTTGGTGCACTTGTTGGCATAGTGACCCTTCTGTTGGCACTTGTTGCACGTGACCTCTGAAAGCGGACGGTGATACGGAGCACTCGATCTTGGAGCTTGAGACGAAGCCTTGTTCTGAAAGCCTGGGTTGGGTGGGTGGGAGAAACCACTGCCACCTTTGCTCTTCTGCTGATACGGCTGACGGAACGGAGGAGGAGGAAGCCAATACTTCTGCTGCTTGACCACTTGAGTAGAGGAAGACGGAGTAACATCTCTGGCACGCTTCCTGGAAGCATCACATCTCATCTGAG
Source organism: Triticum dicoccoides (assembly GCF_002162155.2). Lineage (NCBI taxonomy): Eukaryota > Viridiplantae > Streptophyta > Magnoliopsida > Poales > Poaceae > Triticum > Triticum dicoccoides. The sequence goes on from NC_041388.1 coordinate 507,215,838, forward strand.
CAGCCTCTTGCTTCAGTGCCATGTTGTAGAACTCATCGTATCTCAACGGCTCAAAGAGAACAAGAGCGAGCTGAATTTCCTCACGAAGACCACCCCTGAACTGATAGATCATGCTCTTCTCATCAGGAACATCCTGCTTGGCAAAACGGGCGAGCTTCTGGAACAACTGTTGTAGTCATAGACAGACAAAGAGCCTTGCTTCAGATTGCGGAATTCCTGACGCTTACTCTCAACCACACTTTGAGGGATGTGATGAGCGCGGAAATCTTGACGGAAATCGTCCCAAGTGATAACACGTCCACCTCTGGAATCCTTGTACTGCTGGAACCACTCTGCAGCCTGATCTTTGAGCTGGAAAGAAGCGAACTTGACGAAATCTTCAGGCCTGACGTTGCTGCATTCAAAATGCTTGCCCAGATCCACTAGCCAATCGTCAGCATCGGTAGCCTCAACACAACCGCTGAACGTCTTTGGGCCATTAGCAAGGAACTGGTTCAGAGTAGCAAAGTGGTGCTGATTATGGCCTTGATTCCCTTGACTGCCTTGATTGCGCTCTTGAAGGATTTGCATGATCAACTGTGTGTTTGCATTAGTTGCGGCCATCACAGCTTGCCATGCTTCCGGAGGAGGCGGAGGTGGAGGCGGATTAGGATTCGGAGTCGTGCGCGTTGGAGGAGCCATCCTGAACAGGTTGACCACCATTAGCACATAGATAGACAACAATATAGAAGCTGAATCCAACGGAATGAAAATTGCAACATATAGTCTTCACATCCGAACAAAATGAACGAATGCACTCCTCTTCAAATGGTCACATATCCATAAATTGAGAAGCCACGAAGAATTAAGGAAGAGAAATAATTCAACAAGGTACAGATCAAGAACGAATAATCGGTAAGAAATCCCAATCTCAAACCAATATCCGTGGAAGAAGAACTAGAGCTACTAGAATTCCCACCTATGAAACTCCCGAACCTTTCCGGTTATGCAATCAGGTGTTGGGGATACAGGGGAAGCACAATATCTCACCCAAACTAGCAAATCCTACATCCAGCTGTATCCATCCTTCAACACATAACCAGGAAAACTTCGGAAATCATCTACCTCAACCTTCGAAAAGCATCCATTATACAAGTTATGGCGATACTCCCGAACTCCCGCCCCAGTACTGGGTGGCGTCGAGGTTATCTCACCAACGAAATGCATAAAAGAGATTTTCGATGTCGGCGAACATATCTCAAGTATACCAGAATTGCAACGATAAAATTGTGACGACAACACCTCGGAGCTCAACTCCCCGGGACACTGCCACAACCCCTAAAGACAGGAGGCACCAAGAACAATGTTCTCGTCACAAAACCATCGGAACAAAACCAAGATACTCGCGTGAACCTAAAAAATTTTAGTGAAATTTTAGAAGAGAAGAGTCAAAACTCTACGCCAGGATGCCTTACCAGAGCGATGAGGAGACTGGGAAGTAAAAAGAATTCCTAAGCTCTCCGATATATAATTCCTAAGACTCAAAACATTTTTCTAGACACAACTCGGCTGCTAAAAACGATCAAGCAATGGGGCTCCTAAGGTCGGGGATGGCTCTGATACCAACTTGTAACGCCCTCGATGCGGCTATAGCTCCCACGTGTCGAGGCACGACTTAGAGGCATAACCGCATTGAAAGCAATGTCGCAAGTCGGGCAATCATTACAACGTCCCATGTAATATATAATAAAAGGGGGAGATAACATAGTTGGCTTACACTCGCCACGTCACATCAGAGTACATAAATAACATCCATCAAACAAACACTCATGGCCCGACTACGGCGCCAAAATGGAAAAGAACCCAACATGCGACAAGGTCCTGAATCGATAACCCCAACTAGGCACCACTACTGATCATCCGGAAAAGAAACATAGTATCGCTGAGAGTCCTCGTCGAACTCCCACTTGAGCTCGTACTCGTCACCTGGAGCGGACTCACCTGGACCTGCATCTGGAGTTGTAGTATCTGTGAGCCACAGGGACTCAGCAATCTCACACCCAGGCGATCAAAACTATTTAAGCTCATGGGAATGGATAAGACAAATATATGTGGAGCTGCAGCAAGCGACTAGCATATGTGGTGGCTAACCTATACGCAAAAAGAGAGCGAGAAGAGAAGGCGAAGCACGAGCGAGAAGCTAAAGGAACATCCTGCGCAAGCATAACTCCAACACCGTGTCCACTTCCCGGACTCCGCCGAGAAGGGGCCATCACGGTAACACACACGGTTGAATCATTTTAATTAAGTTTAGTTCAAGTCATCTACAACCGGACGTTAACAAATTCCCATCCGCCCATAACCGCGGGCACGGCTTTCGAAAGATCAATCCCTGCAGGGGGGTCCCAACTTAGCCCATAACAAGCTCTCACGGTCAACGAAGGAATAGACCTCCACCCAAGACACACCGATCAGACTCGGTATCCCGGTACAACAAGATGATTCGACAGGTTAAAACAAGTCCAGCAACACCGCCCGAATGTGCCGACAAATCCCGATAGGAGCTGCACATATCTCTTTCTCAGGGCACGCTCGGATAGGTCAAGCTACGAGTAAAACCAAACCTCAAGTTTCCCCGAGGTGGCCCCGCAGGCTGCCTGGTTCGGACCAACACTCAGAGGAGCACTGGCCCGGGGGGGGGTTAAAATAAGATGACCCTCGGGCTCCGGAAACCCAAGGGAAAAAGAGGCTAGGTGGCAAATGGTAAAACCAATGTTGGGCATTGCTGGAAAAGCTTTAATCAAGGCGAACTATCAAGGGGTTCCCATTATAGCCCAACCGCGTAAGGGACGCACAATCCGGGAACATAACACCGATATGACGGAAACTAGGGCGGCAAGAGTGGAACAAATCACTAGGCGAGAGGCCGAGCCTTCCACCCTTTACCAAGTATATAGGTGCATTAAGATAACATAGCAATATAATGATATCCCAACAAGAATATAAATGTTCCAACAAGGAACGGCTCCAATCTTCACCTGCAACTAACAACGCTATAAGAAGGGCTGAGCAAAGCGGTAACATAGCCAATCAACGGTTTGCTAGGACAATGGTGGGTTAGGGGTTCAACATGGCAATTGGGAGGCTGACAAGCAAATGGTAGGCATCGTAGCATTGGCAAAGCAAAAGAGCGAGCAAACTAGCATAGCAAAGATAGTAGTGATTTCGAGGGTATGATCATCTTGCCTGCACAGTTGTCAGAGTTGACTGGATCCTCACAAGCAAACTCAATGGGCTCCTCGGTAGCGAACTCGTCTCCCGGCTCTACCCAACAAGACAAACAAGCAACAAGGATACAATCAACCACGGGCAAGACCAAGCAATATGATGAAATGACGATATGCTATGCGGGATGCGATGCGGGATGCAAAATGCAAGACATGACAGGAAATGCATGAACCTGGCATCAACTTGGAAAACCAAGTGTGCCACTGGATAGAGGGGATGAAATCGCTTAAAAACGATGTAAAGATCATAGGAATCGGAGCTACGGTTTAGAAATGGCAAGCGTTTTAAGATATGACACCGGTCTGCGATTTACAGCAAGTAGGCATCTAAATGCAACGAAATGAACATGCTACAGCCACCAAACATGAAAACAACATACATGGTAGCGATGTACACAAGATGGTTGACAAAACACTAGCACTGAGCCATAGGCAAATTCATCCATTAAGAGGTTCAAACAAGCATGGCTAAAACGCAAATGCAAAACAGATTTCAGACTTAGTGAAATTAACACTAGTCTGAAATTTCAGATCACGATGCTCTCTTCGGAGCAGCAAAACAACATGATAGAAAACCTGAACATGACAAGTAAGAACATGGCATGGAGCTACTAATCAAGCTTAACAAAACACCCAAAGTGACCTGGGGCCAAAAGGGTTCACAAAATACTCTACCGAGCTCACGAACATCGCTCGAACACAATCAGTTTTCAGACTTAGTGAAAACTGAGACAAGCTGAAATTTAACTCAGGAAGGCATGTAAACGAGCTCGATGCACTCACTACGGTGCAAGTCATGGCAAGGAAAGCATATAACCAGCAAGAAGGCACAAAGTGCTAGCTACACATGGCAAGAACGAAGGCATAGCATGCATGGAACACTAACGGTAGCATCGGCGAAATCGCAAACAAGTTGACGATCTGCCTAGATTAACAACGAAGCAAAAGTTGAGCTCGATTGAGTCAACCTAGAGCACTCCACAAATGCCAACAAAGACATGGATGGATAGAGCATGACATAAATATCAAAACTCCCTTACTGATCATCCTCAAAAGAGGCACGGATCACTAGGAAACAAGCTGGACATATAGCATCATGAACTAAAATATCCCAGACTTAGTGAAAATCACTAAGTCCCTGAAATCTGCAATCTCAGGTACCTCTCTTCGCAAGCTTGCACAAGACAACACACACATCCTAAAAATGCATGGGTGGCACCTCTGGAAAGAAGACAAAATGCTTCACAATTCATCCCAAAGGGGCACAGGCATATCATGCACGAATTAAATATAGCAAAAATGACAAAAGTGCATGATGAACTAACGGATCTGCAATCTAACTCACGAAGCCTACTTCTAACAGCATTTTGGGTATCAAGATGACCTCAAATGCAAATGATGCAATGGAATGAAATGATGTACATGTCGAGGCGAAGATTTTGATATATCATACGCCCAAAACGGAGCTACGGTTGCAAAGTTACGGAACCTCGAACAAAGCAACATGGATCAAAATCTTCAGGACTTAGCAAAAAAAATCGGGGTTAGGGTTTACTGTTCACGCGACCGGATCCAGATCGGGATCGCGGCGCGGAAGCCGAGGCGGCGCCGGCGAGGCGCGGGGCTCGCCGGGGAGAGGGGCTGCGGCCGGGGCTTCGGCCGGCGACGAGGGGGCGGCGAGGAGGCGGCGAAGGCGGCGGTGGTCCGGGCGGCGAGGGTCTCGGCGGCGGGGACGGCATGCGGGGGCGGCGACCACCGGCCGGAGTCGGCGAGGGGCGCGGTGGCCGGCCGGCTATGGCGCGCGGCGGCGGC
>NC_041388.1:507221356-507231023 GCF_002162155.2 Triticum dicoccoides
GATCTGTTTTTTTTAAAACTAGGGTTTCGGACGGGGAAGAAGAGATCCGAATGGAGGGGGTATATATAGGCATAGAGGGAGCTAGGAGAGTCCAAATGAGGTGCGGTTTTCGCCCACACGATCGTGATCGAACGCTCTAGGACATGGAGCAGAGTTTGGTGGGTTTTGGGCCAAATTTGGGGGGTGTTGGGCTGCAACACACACGAGGCCTTTTCGGTCCCTCGGTTAACCGTTGGAGTATCAAACGAAGTCCAAATGACCCGCAACTTGACAGGCGGTCTACCGGTAGTAAACCAAGGCCGCTTGGCAAGACTCGGTCCAATCCGGAAATGTTTAATCCCCACACAAGAAAGAAAGCTAGAAATGACCACCGGAGGAGAACGAAGCGCCGGAATGCAAAACGGACAACGGGGAAAATGATCGAATGCATGAGATGAACATGTATGCAAATGCAATGCACGTGATGACATGATAAGAGATGCACGAAAAAGAAAACAACACACGGAGACAAAGACCCAAACCCGAGAAATAATATAACTTAGCGCCAGGGACGGCAAGAGTTGGATACAAATATGGAAAATATATCTGGGGCGTTACAAAGGTTCTGTTCCCGCTTTGCCTCAAGCAGTAGTAGAGCGGCACTAGGATGGTAGTACCACTTGGCACGGTACTGCCGCCCCTGGCACCCTCTACTACCACTGCCTCTCCAGGACTAAGACCCAAAGAGATAGTACCGCTCGGGTCAGTGGTAGTACCGCTCCAACGGCACTACCATAGATACACTCTGTGTAGTCTTAGGCCTGTGCGGAGTTGTACCGCCTAAGCGGTAGTACTGCTCCTGGGAGCGGCAGTACCACTTAGCTGCGGGCTGGGCAGAAAACGGTTGGATATTTGCTCCCCTATATAAAGGGGGGGGGGTCTTCTTCCTCCTAGAGTGGACCTCTTCCCTTCCAAGCTCCATTGTTGCTCAAAGCTTCATTTTCGCCTGATCTCTCTCCCTAGCCAATCAAGCTTGTTGATTTTCTAGGGATTGTTTGAGAAGGCCCTGATCTACACTTCCACCAAGAGAAATTGATTCCCCCCACTAATCCCTTGCGGATCTTGTTACTCTTGGGTGCTTGAGCACCCTAGACGGTTGAGGTCACCGCGGAGGCATATTCCATTGTGGTGAAGCTTCATGGTGTCGTTGGGAGCCTCCAATTAAGTTGTGGAGATTGCCCCAACCTTGTTTGTAAAGGTTCGGTCGCCTCCTCCAAGGGCACCAATAGTGGAATCACATCATCTCGCATTGTGTGACGGCGTGAGGAGAATACGATGGCCCTAGTGGCTTCTTGGGGAGCATTGTGCCTCCATGCCGCTCCAACGGAGACGTGCTTCCTCTCAAAGGGAAGGAACTTCGGTAACACACCCTCGTCTCCACCGGCTCCACTCTTGGTTATCTCTCACCTTTACTCGTGCAAGCTTTATTGTGTTGTATCCCTTGCTTTCTTGTGTGGTTATTGTTGTTGCATCATATAGGTTGCTCACCTAGTTGCATATCTAGACAACATACTTTGATGCAAAGTTTAATTTGGTAAAGGAAAGCTAAAAATTGTTAGTTGCCTATTCACCCCCCTCTAGTCAACTATACCGATCCTTTAAATTGGTATCAGAGCCTCGTCTCTTTATTAAGGACTTTGCCATCCGAAGAGTATGGTTGACACCGTAGACGGTGGGGAGGAGCACCCCGGTGTGATTCCGTCCTCGTCTACGGCCGATGGGGGATCCTCGGTCTCTCGTGAGTTCAATGCGGCTTTGGACACATTGAAAACCTCCATGACGACCGAGGTTGTAGGCATGTTCAACAAGTTTCTAGAAGATCTTAAATTATCCACCACACCAATGAAAGTGGGTGATCCCACTAACAAGGTGACGGATGCTAACTACGACAAGGGGGGGGGGGAAGCTACTAGTGACAAAGTTCCTTTATCCAGTGGTATAAGTGGAAATGGCATCTTTGCCCATGTTGAACCTCCACTTACTTATGGAGGACCGGTTCCCTCCACTCATTTGAATCACATTGGTCCTCCTCCTAAGTTTGTGAAAAATGATGATTTTTCCTCTTGGGTCTATCGCTTCAAACGTCATTTAAATCATAGTAATACTAAGCTTTGGATAATGATTGAGCAAGGTTTCTACCCGCATGACACCAAGAAACTTCACCCCTAGAGAAGCCACAGATAATCGATTCAATGAGTCCGCTCTCTTCATCATCCAAGATGCAATTCCATCCGAAGATATTTCGCATCTCCGGCCTTTCACTGTGGCTAAGGAAGCATGGCAACATGTTGTTTCCATTTACAAGGGAAGTGCAAGCATTCAACGCTCCAAAAATGAAGTGGTGCAAGATGAACCCGATGAGTTTGCGATGAATGAAGATGAAGAACCTCGTGAACTTTACCGGAGATTAACCACTCCCGCGGTCTCACTCGGAGATCATGGAGCAAGGATACGGATGAAAATTGGATCAAATGCAAGTTTCTCAAGGCCATGATGCCTTACCATAAGGCCATGTCCTCCGTCATCCGTCAAAGGCCGGACTTCCACACCTTGTCCTCAAGTCAAGTGTTGGATGAGTTTGTGGCAATGAGGATCTTGGACAAAACCGCCGACAATGTGGTGTTGCATTCTCAATGAGCAAAGAAGCCCAACCTTGCCTTGAAGGCCAAGGCTAGTGTCGAAGAAGAGGATGAAGAGGAACAAGAGGAGTGTAACCCCGAATACACAAAATATGCTTATCATGAGCATATGGCTCTCGCTTCAAGGCAATTTTGGAGCAAGAAGAACTCAAGGCCCAACTTCAACAAGAACAACTCAAGTGGCGCCAAGGGCAAGCAACATGTGAGGACATGCTATAATTGTGGCAATGTGAGCCACTTTGTTGCGGAGTGCCCATATGAGAAGAGGGAAGACAATGGTGGCAAGCTCATCCGAAAAGACAAGGCCAAGTCCTTCCCCAACAAGAACAACTTCACTAAGAAGACTCCTCCCAAGGGGTTAGTGGCACAAGAAGAGTACAATGATGATGCTGACGATGATGAAGACAGTGAGACGGTTGCCATGGCCCCCATTGCCATTGCAGCAACTCCACGGGTGTCCCTCATCGACTCACCCAATGAGAACATCACCGCCAAGTGCCTCATGGCCAAAGCCAACAACAAGGTAACCCCCAACATCAAAACCACCATCAGTATTAATCCCTCTTTGACGGATTGCACTGATGAAAGTGAGGGGTCTAATGAGGAAGAAAATGAATTTGAGTCTTTTATGAGTAAGCTCAAGGGTAAATCCAAGAAGCATTTTGTTGCTCTCTTGGAACAACTTGGTGAAGCCAATGACATGATCGAGGCTCACGAAGACACCATCTCTAAGATGGAGGGGCATAGTCGTGACTATGCCGATGAGATATCGGATCTCTCTAATGCTCTTGAGGAAGAGCATGGACATCGTTTGGCTCTTGAGGAGTCACACAACGGTGATCATGCTAAATTGAAGAAATATCTTGATCATGTTCTTGTTGGATCTCGTGTGCTCAATTCCGAGAAGGCCAAACTTGGGGTTGATCTTGCTAGACTCAAGGAGGGGTTTTATATACTTGACAAGGCTCACAAGGCCTTGAAGGGTGCTCATGCTAGCCTCAAAGAGTCTCATGTTCAACTCCAAGTGAAGCTAACCAAGGAGAAAGCCACATTTCCTCATATGGTTTTAATTGATAATGCAAATGCTACTAACCTGTGTTGTGAGCATGTGAATCTTGTGGAGGAGAATGCAAAGTTGAAGGAGCAACTTGAGAAAGGCCTTGTGTCTTGCATACAAGGAGAGAAGAACCTCAACGACCTTTTGAGCAATCAAAAGGAAGTTGTGGGCAAGGAGGGAATTGGGTTTGCACCCAAGTCCAAGAACAAGAAGAAGAATGACAAGGACAAATGACCTCCTCCTCTCAAGCAAACATTTGTGAAGGAGGGAGAGGGTGCTCCTAAGGATAAGAAGAACAATGTGAAGGGTGGTGGTGTCAAGAAGGGCAATGCCACCCCTTCCAACAAAGCCGACGACTTTAACCCTTCTTATGTGTTATGCTGTGCTAGTGATGGGCATGTTTATGCTAAATTTGTTGGTTCTCCTTATGAGTACATTGAATGGTCTATTTGGGTTCCTAAGACCCTTGTTACTAACATAAAAGGACCCATTACAAAATGGGTACCTAAAACCAAGCATTGATCTCTTGTAGGTGTTTGCTTTTGATGGGGGATCATGGTTGCTCGATAGTGGAGCCACAAATCATATGACCGGAAGCAAGGACATGGTGGTGGACGTGCACAAGATTTCATCTATTCCCACCAATGTCGAGTGGGGTGATGCCTCATCTTCTAAGGTATTGGGTCTTGGAAAGGTTGTTATTTCTCATGATCTCACCATCGAAAAAGTCATGCTTGTTGAGTCCCTTGCATACAATTTACTTTCTGTTCGTCAACTTGCAATCATGGCCTTTGCCACTTTCTTTGATATTGATATCGTGGCCCTCTTTTGGAGCAAGACTCTTAAAGTAGCCTTTGTTGGGCATGTCGAGAATGGTCTTTATGTGATTAACTTTTTGGAGCGACCCACTAAGACCGCGACATGCCTAAAGGCTAAAGTTGATGTGTGATGGCTTTGGCATCGCCGTTTAGCCCATGTCAATATGATATCTTTAAAAGTCTTCTCAAGGGGGACCATGTATGTGGACTAACAAATGTTAGTTTTTCCAAAGATCGTGCTTGCAGTGCTTGTATCAAAGGAAAGCTACATGATAAGGCTCACCCTCCCACTACTATCATCTACTCGAAGAGGCCTTTGGAGCTCCTTCACTTGGATCTCTTTGGACCTCCATCCTTTGGTAGTCTTGGGGGTAGAAAGTATTGCTTGGTGATTGTGGATGATTATTCAAGATACACTTGGGTATATTTCTTCAAGAGGAAGAGTGAGACCCAACAAACCGTCATCAACTTTGCAAATGAAGCTCAAAGTCAACACAATGCAAAGATGTTGATGATAAGAAGTGACAATGGCACCGAGTTCAAGAACTACACCTTGGATGAGTTTCTTAGTGATGAGGGGATCAAGCATCAATATTCCGCACCTTATACCCCTCAACAAAATGGTGTAGTGGAGAGGAAGAACCGGACGTTGATGGATGCGGCAAGGACCATGATGGCGGAGTTCAAGTCTCCATACAACTTTTGGGCCGAAGCCATCAACACCGCGTGTCATGCATCCAATCGGCTCTACCTCCGCAAAGGCTTAACAAGACTCCATATGAGATACTCACCGGTAACAAGCCCAACCTCAAGTACTTTTGGGTGTTCGGGTGTAAGTGTTTCATTCTCAAGAAAGGTGTTAGTTTGTCTAAATTTGAGGCTAGAGCTCATGAGGGCATATTTGTTGGTTATGCTACAAACTCTCATGCTTACCGTGTCCTCAACAAGTGGACCGGACTCATTGAGGAGACGTGTAGGTGATGAAATTCCTCCCCTAGCCATAAGAAGATTGGGTGTTGGTCATATCCTATCCATTGAGGAACCCCTTGTGGCCGATGGAGAAGAACAATGTTCCACTGAAGTGGAACCATCACCAACCCAAGACCCACATGCTTCCGAAGAACAAAGTGAAGTCCCTCAACCAAATGAACAAGATCAAGGGCAAGATCAACCTCAAGTTGGTGGTGAACCACCAAGTGATGCCCAAGGTCAAGTTCTCACCACCGAGCAAGTTCAAGAACAAGCTCAAGATGACGCTCAAGATGATCAAGTTACCGATCCTCAACTCTCTCTCGAGGAGGAATTGGAGCGTCGTGCCACCAAGATTGCATCCAAGCTCACTACCAAAGATCATCTCATGACGAATGTACTTGGAAGCTTAAGAAAGGGGGTAAGTACTCGTAGACAATTAGCAAACTATTGTGGACATCACACGTTTGTTTCTTGTGTTGAACCCCAAAAGGTCTATGAGGAGCTCGAGGATCCGGATTAGCTTAATGCCATGCATGAAGAACTCAATAACTTCGAGCACAACAAGGTGTGGAGATTGGTGCCAAGGCCAACGGGGAACCGTAATGTTAATGGAACAAAGTGGATATTCAAGAACAAGCAAGATGCTCATGGAATTATTGTTCACAACAAGGCTCGTTTGGTAGCACAAGGCTACTCCCAAGTCGAGGGTGTCGACTACGGTGAAACCTTTGCTCCCGTTGCTCGCCTTGAATCTATTCATTTGTTTATTGCTTATGCTTCTCATCATAACTTCAAGTTGCAACAAATGGATGTGAAGAGTGCTTTTCTTAATGGTCCTATTAATGAGTTGGTGTATGTCAAACAACCCCCGGGGTTTGAGGATCCCGAGTTCCCCAATCATGTGTACCAACTCGATAAGGAACTCTATGGCCTTAAACAAGCCACACGTGCGTGGTATGAGCACCTTACTGACTTGCTACAAGATCATGGGTTTGAAATTGGGAAAATCGACCCCACTCTTTTTACTAACAAGGTCAAAGGGGAGTTGTTTGTATGCCAACTATATGTTGATGATATTATCTTTTGTTCCCCTAACAAAGCTTTCAATGAGGAGTTTGCCGCTCTCATGACCTCGAAGTTCACGATGTCCATGATGTGAGAGTTGAAGTTCTTTTTAGGGTTCGAAATCAAGCAAAGAAGAGAAGGAACCTTCATCAACCAAGCCAAATACACTCAAGACATGCTCAAGAGATTCAAGCTAAGTGATGTCAAGCCGACTTCCACTCCAATGCTCGTCAAATGCCAACTTGAGATAGATCCCAATGGTAAAGCGGTGGATTAAAAGGTATATCGCTCCATGATTGGCTCCTTGCTTTACCTTTGTTCATCTAGACCGGATATCATGTTGAGTGTGGGAATTTGTGCACGGTTTCAAGCCGCACCTAAGGAAATCCACTATGTGGCGGTCAAGCAAATCTTTCGATATTTGGCTCATACCCCAAACTTCGGCTTATGGCACCCAAGAGGAGCTAACTTCAACCTTGTGGGCTTTTCGGACTCAGATTGGGTGGGAGACAAAGTGGATAGGAAGTCAACTTCTGGAGGGTGCCAATTTCTTGGTTGCTCTTTGGTGAGTTGGTCTTCTAAGAAGCAAAGTTGTGTGTCTGTCTCATCTACCGAAGCGGAGAATGTGGCTGCCGATAGTTGTTGTGCTCAACTTCTTTGGATGAGGCAAACTTTAAAGAATTACAGTGTAATTTGTGACACAGTGCCTCTTTGGTGTGACAATGAAAGTTCCATCAAGATTTCTCTCAATCCGGTGCAACACTTCAAGACGAAGCATATTGATATTCGGTATCACTTCATCCTGGATCACATTAGGCGAGGGGAGATAGAGCTCCACTATGTCAACACTCATGATAACCTTGTAGATGTCTTCACGAAGCCCTTGGATGAAGCAAGATTTCGCGAGTTAAGGCATGAGCTAAATATCATTGATTCGAGCAATGTGGCTTGAACCTTTGCATACCCCACCATACTCATCGTGATGTCTTGTTTAGGTGTAGGCATGGACATAGGGGGAGTGTTGTTCTCTCAATGAACCCTCCCTCCCCCCATTATGCATAAATTGATCAACTCTTTCACATTAGCCATTTTTGATGGTACTTGTGCTTCAAAGACAAGTTTTGGTCATGGGCCCAAGGTTAAAATCTTCACGGTGCCACACCAATTGACTCAAACATAGGTGGACTCGGCCACCGCCCTCCTTTGAAAGGTGGTTGTTCGAGTAGCTTCCTTAGGATTTTTTTTGTGCTTTGAGTTACTCCAAGTTGCTCTTGGTTTCTTGGTCTTTTTTGAACTTGGAGTATCTCTTCCTTGTGCTGTTATTTTGAGTCTCTATCCCAAGCCTATCCTTTTGCTTCAACCCCTAGTCTGCATAAGCTGTTTGTTCCCTATTTGGGATGTTATGTCTCCCTGCCGGCGGTACTACCGCTCAGAGGGAATGGTACTACCGCTCCAAGCGGTACTACCATTCTGTCCAGCGGTACTACCGCTCGAGCAGTACTAACGGGCCTCCTTCCCGGATGTAGTACCGGGGCGGTGCTACCGCTTAGCGGGACGCGTTGGGAGTATGGATCGGGCAAGGGGAAGTTCTAACTCCCCCATACCCTTTCACTCTCCCTCCCCATGTATCTCTCTCACTCAGGCGCAGAAGAACAGCCCCGGCCATCGCTCTGGTTGGCCAATTCCGTGCCGTCTTCAACGATTCTGACCGGTGGAATCGTTCCCCACCATAGCCTCTCGCCATGGACCCCGGTATTGCCCTCTTTTGTTGCTCCTATGGTTCTCTCCTTTGAATCCAGGTTTCTAGGGCAATGCGTGGTGGTTTCTCAATTTTTGGCTAAATCATGGCTTGAGTAGGACGTTGAATGATTGCTAGATAGGAGGATTGAAGTTTTAGTGGAGCATTTTTGAATTTGTGACCTCCGGTACTACCAGATATGGGGATTCCGTTTTCCCGTTCCCAGAGCGGTACTACCGCCCCTGTGCAGCGGTACTACCGCTCGGGCGGTACTACCGCCCCAGTTCCGCGGTACTACCGCTTGAGGCCCCAAATTCCAGAATTCTCCCTAAACCTTCCTTTCTCACCTTTGTTTCTTCCTGGCTTATGCATAGTCTGTATTCATGTTTTCCCTTGCGGTTTTGTGTCACTTCAGGTGGTAGTAGCTCCAAGGTCCATCACAAGAATGAGAATCCCCCATCCAAGCGTTGTCGCACCTATCATGCCAGAATTGTGTATTCTGAAGATGAAGAGATTTCCCCCACACCTCTGCCTGCCCATTTGTTGAGGCATCTCTCTCTCGATGTGGTTTTGGTGATTGATGACAACGTGTTTGCGGACTAATTGTGTGCTTTGAGTGTTTCAGAGATTCATCCTTGGCACGAGACGATTTCTTCCCCTCGGAGTGTCATTCAAGACGGTGTAGCTCTTCCGTTTCTCTTTCGGTGGTCTAGTTGCATAGAGGGCACCGTACTATCAAGAGGGGGTCCGCTGTGGTATTGCTTGGGTGGAATCAACACGTACACTTCCGCTTCTCACCCTCAGAGCTCTTTCGCTTCATGGAGAGATCTTTTCTCTCTTGTGTGTCTTGTCTGGGTCCCAGCGGTAGTACCGTGCTACCCAGCGGTAGTACCGCTGAGGGGTCACAAGCGGCAGTACCGCTCCACAGCGGTAGTACCGCCGGTGACTCCACAGCTGTACTACCGCTAGCCTGCCTGGCCCCTACCACCTCGACTCGAGGGCTCTTTTCCTTGTGTCGGGTTTTGCGGCACTAGTTGCGGCAGTAGATGCGGTAGTACCGCTTCTCAGCAGTAGTGCCGCCCTTACCACCGTGGTAGTACCGCTCTGGGTCCAGGTCTCCGCTTCTCTCCTCTACGCGGCAATACCGCTAGTTGGAACGGTAGTACCGCTGGCTCAGCGGTAGTACCCCCCCCCCCAAAGCGGCACTACCGCCCTCTGCGGGGCTGTTTAGTGGGGCAACGGTTGGATTGTTTCCCCCACTATAAAAGGGGGTCCCCTTCATCCCCGTTGACCCACCTCTTCCCTCTTAAGCTCCATTAATTCTCCAAGCTCCATTTTG
>NC_041388.1:507231033-507321453 GCF_002162155.2 Triticum dicoccoides
TTTCCTTGTGTCGGGTTTTGCGGCACTAGTTGCGGCAGTAGATGCGGTAGTACCGCTTCTCAGCAGTAGTGCCGCCCTTACCACCGTGGTAGTACCGCTCTGGGTCCAGGTCTCCGCTTCTCTCCTCTACGCGGCAATACCGCTAGTTGGAACGGTAGTACCGCTGGCTCAGCGGTAGTACCCCCCCCCCCCAAAGCGGCACTACCGCCCTCTGCGGGGCTGTTTAGTGGGGCAACGGTTGGATTGTTTCCCCCACTATAAAAGGGGGTCCCCTTCATCCCCGTTGACCCACCTCTTCCCTCTTAAGCTCCATTAATTCTCCAAGCTCCATTTTGCCCGATCTATCTCTCTAGCCAATCAAACTTGTTGATTTGCTCGGTAGTGGTTGAGAAGGCCCCGATCTACACTTCCACCAAGAGATTTTTGATTCCCCCACCTATCCCTAGCGGATCTTGTTACTCTTGGGTGTTTGAGCACCCTAGATGGTTGAGGTCACCACGGAGCCATAGTCCATTGTGGTGAAGCTTCGTGGTATTGTTGGGAGCCTCCGATTAAGTTGTGGAGATTGCCCCAACCTTGTTTGTAAAGGTCCGGTCGCTGCCTTCAAGGGCACCAATAGTGGAATCACGGCATCTCGCATTGTGTGAGGGCGTGAGGAGAATACAGTGGCCCTAGTGGCTTCTTGGGGAGCATTGTGCCTCCACACCACTCTAACGGAGACGTACTTCCCCTCAAAAGGAAGGAACTTCGGTAACACATCCTCATCTTCACCGGATCCACTCTTGGTTATTTCTTACCTTTACTTGTGCAAGCTCTTTAGTGTTACTTCTCTTGCTTGCTTGTTTGTTTGTTTGTTGTTATAGCATCATATAGGTTGCTCACTAGTTGCACATCTAGACAACCTACTTTGATGCAAAGTTTAATTTGGTAAAGAAAAGTTAAAAATTGTTAGTTGCCTATTCACCCCCCCTCTAGTCAACCATATCGATCCTTTCAATTGGTATCAGAGCCTCATCTCTTTATTAAGGACTTTACCGTCTGAAGAGTATGGTTTATACCGTAGACAGTGTGGAGGAACACTCCGGTGTGAATCCGATCTCGTCCATGGGCGATGGGGGAACCTCGGTCTCTTGTGAGGAGTTCAATGTGGCCTTGGAGACATTGAAAACCTCCATGATGACCAAGGTTGAAAGCATGTCTACTAAATTCCTTGAAGGGCTTAAACTATCCACCGCACCGTTGAAAGTGGGTAGTCCCACCGATAAGGTGACAGATGCTACCTTCGATAAGGGGGAAGCTAGTAGCGAAAAGGCTCCTTCTTATAGTGGTAAGAATGGCATCGACATCTTTGCTCATGTGGAACCACCACTTGTTTATGGTGGACCGGTTCCTTCCACTCATTTGAATCATGCCGGTCCCCCCCTAAGATTGTGAAAAATGAGGACTTTGATTCTTGGGTTTACCGCTTTAAACGTCATTTAAATCATGTGAACACTAATCTTTGGAGAATCATTGAAGAAGGTTTCTATCTGCATGATCCAAGCAACTTCAGTCCTCGAGAAGCCACGGATAATCAATTCAATGAGAATGCTCTCTTCATCATTCAAGATGCAATTCCACCCGAAGATCTACCTCATCTTCGGCCCTTCACCTTGGCCAAAGACGCATGGCTTTGTGTTGTCTCGCTCTACCGGGGAAGCGCAAGCATTCAACGCTCCAACTATGAAGTGGTGCAAGATGAGGCCGATGAGTTTGCAATGAAAGAAGATGAAGAACCTCGTGAGATTTATCGGAGAGTAACCAAACTCGCGGTCTCACTCCGAGATCACGGGAGCAAGGACACGATGACAATTGGATCAAGCGAAAATTCCTCAAGGCAATGATGCCCTACCACAAGGCCATGTCCTCCGTCATTCGTCAAAGGCTGGACTTCCACACTTTGACCTGAAGCGAAGTGTTGGATGAGTTTGTGGCCATGAACATTTTGGAAAAGACCGCCGACAATGCGGTGCTTCATTCTCAAAGGGCAAAGAAACCCAACCTTGCATTGAAGGCCAAACTCTGCGTTGAAGAAGAAGAAGAGGAAGAAGAGGAGAGCAACCCCGAAGATACAAAGTATGCATATCATGAACACATGGCACTTGCTTCAAGGCAATTTTGGAGCAAGAAAAACTCAAGGCCAAACATTAACCAAAAAAACTCAAGTGGCACGAAGAGCAAGCAACGTGTAAGGACTTGCTACAATTGTGGCAATGTGAGTCATTTTGTTGCGGAGTGCTCGTATGAGAAGAGGGAAGACAATGGTGGCAAGCTCATCCGAAAGGACAAGGCCAAGTCGTTCCCCAACAAGAGCAACTTCACCAAGAAGACTCCCCCCAAGGCATTGGTGGTACAATAAGAGTACAATGAGGATGATGACGATGATGAAGATGGTGAGTCAGTTGCCATGGCCTCTGTTGCCATTGCGACGACTCCACGGGTGTCTCTTCGACTCACCCAATGAGAGCATCATCGCCAAGTGCCTCATGGCTAAAGCCACCAACAAGGTAACCTCCAACATCAAAACTACCATCATTAATCATCCTTCTTTGATGGATAGCATTGATGAACATGAGGGAGCTAATGTGGAGGTGAATGAGTTTGATGCCTTTATGGGCAAACTTAAGGGTAAATCCAAGAAGCACTTTGTTGCTCTCTTGGAACAACTTGGTGAAGCCAATGACATGATCGAGGCTCACGAAGATACCATCCCTAAGATGGAAGGGCATAGTCGTGACTATGCCGATGAGATCTCGGATCTTTCTGATGCTCTTGAGGAAGTGCGTGGTCTTCGTTTGGCTCTTGAGGAGTCACACAACGTTGATCATGCTAAGTTAAAGAAAGATTTTGATCATGTTCTCATTGTTTCTCGTGTGCTAAAATCCGAGAAGGCCGAACTTGAGGTTGATCTTGCTAGACTCAAAGAGGAGTTTGATCTACTTGACAAGGCTCACAAGGTCTTGAATGGTGCTCATGCTAGCCTCAAAGAGTCTCATGATCAACTTCAAGTAAAGCTAAGCAAGGAAAAAGCCACTTTTCCTCGTATGATGTTAATTGATAATGCAAATGCTACTAACCTGTGTTGTGAGCATGTGCATCTTGTTGAGGAGAACTCTAAGCTAAAGGTGCAACTCGAGAAAGGTCTTGCGTTTTGCATACAAGGCAAGAAGAACCTCAACGACCTCTTGACCAACCAAAAGGGAGTTGTGGCTAAGGAAGGGATTGGGTACATGCCCGAGTCCAAGAACAAGAAGAAGAATGACAAGACCAAATGACCTACTCCTCTCATGCAAACCTTTGTGAAGGAGGGAGAGAGTGCTTCCAAGGAGAAAAAGAACAATGCGAAGGGTGGCTGTGTCAAAACGGGCAATGCCACTCCTCCCATCAAAGCCGGCGACTTTAATCCTTCTTATGTGTTATGTCGGGCTAGTGATGGGCATGTCTATGCCAAATTTGTTGGTTCCCCTCATGAGTACATTGAATGGTCTATTTGGGTTCCAAAGACCCTTGTTACTAACATCAAAGGACCCATTACAAAATGGGTACCTAAAACCAAGCATTGATCTCTTGTAGGTGTTTGCTTCCGGTGGGGGATCATGGTTGCTCGATAGCGGAGCTACAAATCATATGACCGGAAGCAAGGACTTGGTGTTGGACGTGCACAAGATTCCATCTATGCCCACCAATGTCGAGTGGGGTGACGCCTCATCTTCTAAGGTATTGGGACTTGGCAAAGTAGTCATTTCTCATGATCTCACGATCGAGAAGGTCATGCTTGTTGAGTCCCTTGCATACAATTTACTTTCCGTTCGTCAACTTGCAATCATGGGCTTTGCCACTTTCTTTGATATCGATACCGTGGCCCTCTTGTGGAGCAAGACTCTTAAAGTAGCCTTTGTTGGGCATGTCAAGAACGGTCTATATGTGATTAACTTTTCGGAGCGACCCACTAAGACCGTGACATGCCTAAAGGCTAAAGTTGATGTGGGATGGCTTTGGCATCGCCGTTTAGCCCATGTCAATATGAGATCTTTGCAAAGTCTTCTCAAGGGGGACCATGTCCGTGGACTAACGAATGTTAGTTTTGCTAAAGATCGTGCTTGCAGTGCTTGTATCGAAGGAAAGCTACATGAGAAGGCTCACCCTCCCATGACTATCATTTACTCAAAGAGGCCTTTGGAGCTCCTTCACTTGGATCTCTTTGGGCCTCCATCCTTTGATAGTCTTGGGGGTAGGAAGTATTGCTTGGTGATTGTGGATGACTACTCAAGATACACTTAGGTGTATTTCTTCAAGAGGAAGAGCGAGACCCAACAAACCGTCATTGACTTTGCAAATGAAGCACAACGTAAACACAATGCAAAGATCTTGACAATAAGAAGTGACAACGGCACCGAGTTAAATAACTACACTTTGGATGAGTTTCTTAGTGATGAGGGGACCAAGCATCAATATTCCGCACCTTACACCCCTCAACAAAACAGTGTTGCGGAGAGGAAGAACCGGACGTTGATGGATGCGGCAAGGACCATGATGGCGGAGTTCAAGTCTCCATACAACTTTTGGGCCGAAGCCATCAACACCGCATGTCATGCATCCAATCGGCTCTACCTCCGCAAGGGCTTGAACAAGACTCCATATGAGATACTCACCTGTAACAAGCCCAACCTCAAGTACTTTCGGGTGTTCAGGTGTAAGTGTTTCATTCTCAAGAAAGGTGTTCGGTTGTCTAAATTTGAGGCTAGAGCTTATGAGGGCATATTTGTTGGTTATGCTACAAACTCTCATGCTTACCGTGTCCTTAATAAATCCACGGGACTTATTGAGGAGACGTGTAACATGGAGTTTGATGAGAATAACGGCTCCCAAGTGGAGCAAAGTGGCACTTGTGATGTAGGTGATGAAATTCCTTCTCAAGCCATAAGAAGAATGGGTGTTGATTTCATCCTACCCATTGAGGAACCCCTTGTGGCCGAAGGAGAAGGACAATGCTCCACTCAAATGGAGTCATCACCAACCCAAGGCCCACACGCTTCCAAAGAACAACGTGAAGGCCCTTATCCTCAAGAACAAGACCAAGGGCAAGATCATACTCAAGATGGTGTTGACACACCGAGTGATGCCCAAGGTCAAGTTCTCTCCTCTGAGCAAGTTCAAGAATAAGAACAAGCTCAAGATGACGCTCAAGATGATCATGTGACCACTCCTCGTCTCACCCCCGAGGAGGAATTGGAGCGTCGTGCCACCAAGGTTGCTTCCAAGCTCTCCACCAAGGATCATCTCATGACGAATGTACTTGGAAGCTTAAGAAAGGGGGTAAGCACTCGTAGACTATTAGCAAACTATTGTGAACATCACGCGTTTGTCTCTTGTGTCGAACCCCACAAGGTATATGAGGCTCTCGAAGATCCGGATTGGCTCAATGCCATGCATGAAGAACTCAACAACTTCGAGCGCAACAAGGTGTGGAGATTGGTGCAAAGACCGACGGGGAACCACAGTGTCATTGGAACCAAGTGGATATTTAAGAACAAGCAAGATGCCCATGGGATTATCATTCGCAACAAGGCTCGTTTGGTAGCACAAGGCTACTCCCAAGTCGAGGGTATCGACTACGGTGAAACCTTTTCTCCCGTTGCTCGTCTTGAATCCATTCGCATGTTGATTGCATATGCTTCTCATCATAACTTTAAGTTACAACAAATGGATGTGAAGAGTGCTTTTCTTAATGGTCCTATTAATGAATTGGTTTATGTCAAGCAACCCCCTGGGTTCGAGGATCCCTACTTGCCCGATCATGTGTATCAACTCGATAAGGCACTCTATGGCCTTAAACAAGCCCCACGTGCGTGGTATGACCACCTTACCGAGTTGTTACAAGACCGTGGTTTTGAAGTTGGGCTAATCGACCCTACTCTATTTACTAAGAAGGTCAAAGGGGAGTTGTTTGTGTGCCAATTATATGTTGATGATATTATCTTTGGTTCCCCTAACAAAGCTTTCAATGAGGAATTTGCTGCTCTCATGACCTCAAAGTTTGAGATGCCTTCCATGGGAGAGTTGAAGTTCTTTCTAGGGTTTGAAGTGAAGCAAAGAAGAGAAGGAACCTTCATCAACCAAGACAAATACACTCAAGACATGCTCAAGAGATTCAAGCTAAGTGATGTCAAGCCGGCTTCCACTCTAATGCCTACCAAGTGCCAACTTGACATTGATCCCAATGGTAAAGCGGTGGATCAAAAGGTATATCGCTCCATGATTGGATCCTTGCTTTACCTTTGTGCATCTAGACCGGATATCATGTTGAGTGTGGGAATTTGTCCATGGTTTCAAGCCGCACCTAAGGAAAGTCACTATGTGGCGGTCAAACGAATCTTTTGATATTTGGCTCATACCCCAAACTTTGGCTTATGGTACCCAAGAGGATCAAACTTCAAGCTTGTAGGGTATTCGGATTCCGATTGGGCAGGAGACAAAGTGGATAGGAAGTCCACTTCTGGAGGGTGCCAATTCCTTGGTTGCTCTTTGGTAAGTTGGTCTTCCAAAAAGCAAAGTTGTGTGTCTCTCTCGTCCACCGAAGCCGACTATGTAGCGGCCGGTTGTTGTTGTGCACAATTCCTATGGATGAGGCAAACTTTAAAGGATTACGGTGTCATTTGTGAGAAAGTGCCTCTTTGGTGTGACAATGAAAGTGCCATCAAGATCTGTCTCAACCCGGTGCAACACTTCAAGACGAAGCATATTGAGATTCGGTATCACTTCATCCGGGATCACATTAGGCGAGGAGAGATCGAGCTCAACTATGTCAACACTCATGATAACCTTGCAGATATTTTCACGAAGCCCTTGGATGAAGCAAGATTTCGCGAGTTAAGGCATGAGCTAAATATCATTGATTCGAGCAATGTGACTTGAACCCTTGCACACCCCACCACGCTCAATTTGTTGTCTAGTTTAGATGTAGGCATGGACATAGGGGGAGTGTTGTTCTCTCAATGAACTCTCCCTCCCCCCATTATGCATAAATTGATCAAGTCTTTCACATTAGCCATTGTTGATGGTACTTGTGTTTCAAAGACGAGTTTTGGTCATGGGCCCAAGGTTAAAATCTTCGCAGCGCCATCCCTCTTGACTCAAACATAGGTGGCCTCGGCCACCGCCCTCTCTTTAAGAGGTGTGCCTTGGCCTTTTGCTGGTGTGCTCTCTCTTCTTCTTGCCTTTTTGTTTTTCTTTCGAGCTAAGCCGTGTTGTTTAGTTGCCGTGGCGTGCTGGGCGGTACTACCGTTGGTGGTGTGTGGTACTACCGCTTATAAGAGGTACTACCTCCCCCAGCGTGGTACTACCGCTGAGGGACGGGACCAGGGGGTTATATCGGGGCAGGGGGAGGTTTCTTCTCCCCCATACCCATTTGCTTCGCCCCCTTGTTCCTCTTCCTCTCTCCAGCCTCGCATCGCCGCGGGAGGGCTCCGGCGGATCTTCGTCTCCGGGGCGTCCCTCTCCATTTCCTTCGGTGGAGTCGATCCCCACCTCGTTCTCTTGCCATGGATGCCGGTATTGCCCCCATTCATTCTCTCCATTTGTCTCGTTTTCAGATCTTGCGTCTTAGGGGCAATGGTGGTTGCATCTCTAGATTTTTGGCTAAACCTAGGCTTGAGTAGGTTGGAGAAGGCAACTAGACTATCTTGATTAGAGTTTGGTAGGAATATTTTTGCATTTGGCAGGCCGGTAGTGCCGGATCTGACCACGATAGTAGGGAACTGCTGTTTCCCCGCCTCGAGCGGTACTACCGCTCTCTTTGGAGCGGTACTACTGCTTGGGCGGTACTGCCGCGTGCATGGCGCGGTACTACCACTGCCTGCCAAGTTCCATCATGTTCCTGCCATACCTTGATCCTTTTGTTGTGTTTGTTGGCTTATGCTCGTTCTTTCTGGTTGGCGTGTTCTTGTGTTTGGTTCTAGGTGATGAACATCCTGAGCATCAAGCTCACCGTGTCAACCCCGGGCGTGCGATGTCAAAGCGCTATCGCACCTCTAAGCCAACAGGTGGTTCCTCTAGCACTCAACCGCCACCAGCAGGCGCATCCGCAAGTGCTCCTCCACCACCTCAGCAGTCGAAGAGATCCGCCAACAAGCCAAAGGGAAAGACTGTGACTGAGATGACTGGCAAGGAGTTTTGGGAAAAGCATCGCCGCAACCCCTATGAGGCGGACCAAGATCCCACTTTGGTCAACCGCCTGTTCTGGAACCGCTTTCAGTTTGCCATCTATTTTGATGTGATCAAGGCCAAGAAGAATCTCTTTGTTGATGTTCGCTCCATCGACACTGATGCCATGGAGAAGGACCCTGAGTACTTTGGCGAAGCCCTTCAGATGTGTAATCAGCTGAACATTCTCAGGATCATGCAGTTCAACAAGGATTTCGATGTAGACTTGGTGGCCCAATTCTTTGCTACCGTTCATCTTGGAACTGATGCCGACAGGACTCTGACTTGGATGACCAATGGCAAGTTTCTTTCCGCCAAGTGGAAGGCCTTCATGGAGTTACTTGATGTGGAAGATAACGGGCTTGAGACTCCAATAGGCTTCCGCCCTCACCGCAATGCTACATCCACTCACAAGCAAGCCCTTTGGCCCTACTGCACTGTGAAGGTTCACCCAGTGACCAAGAAGGAAACCTATGAGCTATCTACGTATCTGGACGTTCTTCATCATGTCTTCCGTGAGAATCTCTTCCCTCGCATCGGGAATCTGGATCAGGTCCACTCCTATCTCGTGGACATGCTTCTTTTCTGCCAGCATGAGAAGGAAGCAAACACTGGAGAGAGCATGGATATCTCTCATGTTATGTGGTCTGAACTTCTCTTTGCCGTTTCTGAGCGCAAGTGCCCGATATATGGTCCATTCATCATGAGGCTCATTGAGAAGGCCTGGGCTCGTGTCTATCCCAGAGTGTTGATGGAAACTGGAGACTTGGTTTCTCATGAGATCAAGCATCTGAGGAAGAAGGACAATTGGGGCACCCCAGCGCCTAAACCCGGGGGTCCATCTATTGCTGCTGCTGCCATGGAGGCTGAGGGTGAGGCTGCAACTAATGATCATGAGGAGGACTTTGGGCCCGCTAGTGCAGAACCTTCTTGGGCAAAGAAGCTCAAACGCAAGATGAAGAAGCTTTTCTGCATGGAGTCTCATGGTCAGTACATGACTCATGTGTCTGAGAAGTAGGCTAGGGTGCACCACAAGGAGCTCATGCGTCACCTGGGTGCGACCATTGTCAGTGGTTCTGAGGGACAGATCACTGAAGAGGAAGAATGGATTCGCCAGCATTGCCCTTGGACTGATTTTGACCCCGAGTAGTTTCTGACCAATGACGGAGATGCAGATGATCACGCTGAGATGTGATGTTCGAGATCCTCAGCTTGCCATCACCTGGAGCCGTAGCATCGCTCTTTGCCCTTTTGGTGTCTCGATGCTAAAGGGGGAGAGAGTTTAGGGATTTGGGTTGTTGCTGTGTTGCGAGTGTGTCTTTGTGTCTTGTGTTTTCTCGTGTGTTTGTCTTTGCTTGGTTGGTTTGGTGCCAGTGAGACCTAAGTTCTAGTCATATGGTGTGAGACATATGCTCCCTATCGCTACCTTATTACTTCTGTCTATTCCGTACTGTAGTATCTTATGAGTTGCATGCTTATCATGTGTTTTACCCTTCTCTCTTATATCATGTGCTTAGAATTGTTGGACTATAAAATATAGGGGGAGTGTTGATCCAGATGTGTGTGTCTTGCATTCCAAAGGCTCCGCTAACTAGGTGCACACATTCAGGGGGATCCCGTCTATATTTTGTAGTTCTAAGTATTCTTACTTTTATACCTTTTCCTTGTGCAAATCCCCAGCTGTCATCAATCCACCAAAAGGGGGACATTGTTGAGGCATCTCTCTCTCGATGTGGTTTTGGTGATTGATGACAATGTGTTTGCGGACTAATCGTGTACTTTGAGCGTTTCAGAGATTCATCCTTGGCACGAGACGATTTCTTCCCCTCGGAGTGTCATTCAAGACGGTGTAGATCTTTCGTTTCTCTTTCGGTGATCTAGTTGCGTAGAGGGCACCGTACTATCAAGAGGGGGTCCGCTGTGGTATTGCTTGGGTGGAATCAAAACGTACACTTTCGCTTCTCACCCTCAGAGCTCTTTCGCTTCATGGAGAGATCTTTTCTCTCTTGTGTGTCTTGTCTGGGTCCCAGCGGTAGTACCGTCCTACCCAGCGGTAGTACCGCTGAGTGGTCACAAGCGGCAGTACCACTTCGCAGCAGTAGTACCGCCGGTGACTCCGCAGATGCACTACCGCTGGCCTGCCTGGCTCCTACCGCCTCGACTTCCGCTTCAATGGAGAGATCTTTTCTCTCTTATGTGTCTTGTCTGGGTCCCAGCGGTAGTACCGTGCTACCCAGCGGTAGTACCGCTGAGGGGTCACAAGCGGCAGTACCGCTCCGCAGTGGTAGTACCGCCGATGACTCCACAGCTGTACTACCGCTGGCCTGCCTGGCCCCTACCGCCTCGACTCGAGGGCTCTTTTTTCGTGTCGGGTTTTGCGGCACTAGTTGCGGCAGTAGAGGCGGTAGTACCACTTCTCAACAGTAGTACCGCCCTTACCACCGCGGTAGTACTGCTCTGGGTCCAGGTCCCTGCTTCTCTCCTCTGCACGGCAGTACCGCTAGTTGGAACGGTAGTACCGCTGGCTCAGCGGTAGTACTGCCCCCCCCCAAGCGGTACTACCGCCCTCTGCGGGGCTGTTTAGTGGGGCAACGGTTGGATTGTTGCCCCCACTATAAAAGGGGGTCCCCATCTTCCCCGTTGACCCACCTCTTCCCTCTTAAGCTCCATTAATGCTCCAAGCTCCATTTTTGCCCGATCTATCTCTCTAGCCAATCAAACTTGTTGATTTGCTCGGTAGTGGTTGAGAAGGCCCCGATCTACACTTCCACCAAGAGATTTTCGATTCCCCCACCTATCCTTAGCGGATCTTGTTACTCTTGGGTGTTTGAGCACCCTAGACGGTTGAGGTCACCACGGAGCCATAGTCCATTGTGGTGAAGCTTCGTGGTATTGTTGGGAGCCTCCGATTAAGTTGTGGAGATTGCCCCAACCTTGTTTGTAAAGGTCCAGTCGCTGCCTTCAAGGGCACCAATAGTGGAATCACGGCATCTCGCATTGTGTGAGGGCATGAGGATAATATGGTGGCCCTAGTGGTTTCTTGGGGAGCATTGTGCCTCCACACCGCTCTAACGGAGATGTACTTCCCCTCAAAAGGAAGGAACTTCGGTAACACATCCCCGTCTTCATTGGATCCACTCTTGGTTATTTCTTTCCTTTACTTGTGCAAGCTCTTTAGTGTTACTTCTCTCGCTTGCTTGTTTGTTTGTTGTTATAGCATCATATAGGTTGCTCACCTAGTTGCACATCTAGACAACCTACTTTGATGCAAAGTTTAATTTGGTAAAGAAAAGTTAAAAATTGTTAGTTGCCTATTCACCCCCCCTCTAGTCAACCATATCGATCCTTTCACCATCGTTAGTCTGCCAGGAACAAGGGCAAGTCAAATTTCAAGTCAACCGCTGCTCACAAGAAGAAGGCACCAATCAAGATGGCTGCTGAGTTAAAGCAGAATGAGTATTGGCAATATCGTGAGCAAAACCCCTACCTCATTCCTCAGGATCCTTCTCTGGTTTGCTCACCATTCTGGAATAAGGACCAATCACTTGTGTACTTTGATCGGATCAAGGGAAGGAAGAATCTGTTTTTCAAGACCATGTCAATCAACATGGAACATATGGAGAAGTACCAGGCCTACTTTGGAGAAGCTCGTGCCCTCTGTGAACAACTCAACATCGTGCCCCTCATGACCTTCAACTATGACTTTGATGCAGAGTTGGTTGCTCAGTTCTTTGCAACCATCTGGTATGGCACCAACTCAGAGTGCACATTGATCTAGATGACCAATGGCAGGCAGTTGCGCACCACTTGGGGTGCGTTTATGGCACTTCTTGGATATCCTGACGAGGGGCTGAGGAAGCCTCTTGGCCTTCATCCCCACCACGAGGGGGGCCTACTCACAAGGATGAGCTGAAGCCTCATATGATTATCACCAAGACTAAGAAAGGGAGTCAAGAAGGAGCTCAAGCCATTCTTTGACATCATGCATTGCATCTTCCGGCACACTCTATTTCCTTGCATTGGCAACTTGGACATGGTGCATGGCCATCTTGTGGATATGCTCCTGTTGTGCCACTCTGAGAAGGGCATGGATGCCGTCTTGGATGTCTCTCACGTCATGTGGAAGGATCTCGTGAGTGCTACCTATGGAGATCACTGCCCAATTTATGCTCCTTTCATATTCAAGCTGATTCAGACTACCTGGAGCTCCACTTTCCCTGGTGTGCCTCTTAAGACCGGACCCTTGACTCCTCATGACATTCTCAACTTGCGTCAGAAGGAGCTTTGGGCCTCTACTACTCGTCCTGAGGCGGTTGTATCTTTTG
Organism: Triticum dicoccoides; assembly: GCF_002162155.2. Taxonomy (NCBI): domain Eukaryota; kingdom Viridiplantae; phylum Streptophyta; class Magnoliopsida; order Poales; family Poaceae; genus Triticum; species Triticum dicoccoides. The sequence goes on from NC_041388.1 coordinate 507,243,600, forward strand.
CTTCTGGAGATGATCAGGGTGATGATGGTGGTCCTACTCCTGGCACAGAGCATTCTTTTGGCCAGTCGGGTTGGGCGGCCAAGCTCAAGCATAAGGTGAAGAGGCTATTTTGCCTTTAGACCGATGTTCAGCACAAGATGTACTTGGCACATGTGGATGCCAAGAAGGCTTGTCAGGAGAGGAAGGCGATCATGAGGAAGCTTAAGATCCCTGTTCAGGATGGCTTTGAGGACCATATCACTCCAGAGGACAAGTGGATCTATTCGTACTCTCACTGGACGGAGTCGGATGAGTCCAATGTTGCCACTTCTGCTCCAGCTCAGGATCAGGAGATCGAGGAGGAGTCCGATGGGTCTGAGGAGGAGTGTGTTGATTGGTCTGATTCTGAGGAGGAGTCTGACGAGTCCATGGGAGGAGACTAGTGCCATCTGGAGTTGTGTTAGGTCACTCTTTGACCCTTTTTGGTGTCTCGATGCCAAAGGGGGAGAGGTTTAGGACCAGGGATTTGTCTTTCTGCAGCGTGTTGTTGAGTCACAAGCTTGGTTCTTGTTGCTTCTGTGTTTCTGCTTGAGAACTATTTTCCTTCATTTGCTTTGGTTTGTTGCGAGACTCTATCATATCGTGTCAGACATTGGCTACCATGGTTAATCTTATTATGTATCTATGTGGGTGAATGTATGATCTTTTGTCTTATTAGTTTCCTTGCTTAAATGTCCCTTATATCATTGCAAGGATTGCCCGATCTATAAAATATAGGGGGAGTGTTGATCCTAGTATGTGTGTGGTGCAGTCCAAAGCACATCTATTGAATGCACACATCTAGGGGGAGCCTATCTATATTTTATAGATTCTTGGGTTTGCTTATGCTCTTTATATATCTCGTTGTGCAAATCTCGTATTGTCATCAATCAACCAAAAAGGGGGAGACTATAAGGGCATATTTCTCCCTAAGTGGTTTTGGTGATTGATGACAATGCATTTGCGGACTAATCATGTGCATTGAGCATTTCAGATATCTCATGGCTAGGCACTAGATGATTCGACACCCCTCGGAGCCTTTCGAAGACGGCGTTTTTTCTATGTTTCTTTTCGGTGGATTTGAGTCGTAGGAAAGCCGTACTATTAAGAGGGGGTCCACTTCATAAAGGTATGGGTGGAATCAACACGTACACAGCCCCATATGCACCCACTGCCTCCTTCCCATCACCAGAGCCTTTCCTATGTTTTCTGTGGTGTTTTTAGCATCTTGCCAGCGGTAGTACCGCCTGTGCCTATGGTAGTACCGCTGGTACTTCCGTGGTACTACCGCTTAGGGCTTCCCCGAGCGTGCAACTTTCGGTTGTCTACTTGTCACTCACGGTAGTAGGGCGGTAGTACTACGGTAGTACCGCTTCGATGGTACTATAGCCTGTACTACCGTCTCCACTACCGCTTGCGGGGTGTTCTCTTGTGCACCATGCTATTAATACTCTCAAAATAATCTAAGTGAAGCATGAGAGATCAATAGTTTCTATAAAACAAATCCACCACCGTGCTCTAAAAGATATAAGTGAAGCACTAGAGCAAAATTATATAACTCAAAAGATATAAGCGAAGCACATAGAGTATTCTAACAAATTCCAAATCATGTATGGCTCTCTCAAAAGGTGTGTACAGCAAGGATGATTGTGGTAAACTAACAAGCAAAGACTCAAATCATACAAGACGCTCCAAGCAAAACACATATCATGTGGCGAATAAAAATATAGCTCCAAGTAAAGTTACCGATAGAAGTAGACGAAAGAGGGGATGCCTTCCGAGGCATCCCCAAGCTTTGGCTTTTAGGTGTCCTTTGATTATCTTGGGGGTGCCATGGGCATACCCAAGCTTAGGCTCTTGCCACTCCTTGTTCCATAATCCATCAAATCTTTACCCAAAACTTGAAAACTTCACAACACAAAACTTAAAGTAGAAAATCTCGTGAGCTCCGTTAGCGAAAGAAAACAAAAGACCACTTCAAGGTAATCTAATGAACTAATTCTTTATTTATATGGGTGTTATACCTACTGTATTCAAACTTCTCTATGGTTTATAAACTATTTTACTAGCCATAGATTCATCAAAATAAGCAAAGAACACACGCAAAACAGAATCTGTCAAAAACAGAACAGTCTGTAGTAATCTGTAGCTAGCGCAAAATCTGGAAACCCGAAAATTCTAAAATAAATTGCTGGACGTGAGGAATTTATCTATTAATCATCTTCAAAAATAATTAACTAAATAGCACTTTCCAAATAAAAATGACAGCAGTTCTCGTGAGTGCTAAAGTTTCTTTTTTTACAGCAAGTTCAACAAGACTTTCCCCAAGTCTTCCCAACGGTTCTACTTGGCACAAACATTAATTAAACACAAAAAAACCAAAAAAGAGGCTAAATAATTTATTTATTGAATAACATCAAGTAAAAGTATTGGGTTGCCTCCCAACAAGCGCTTTTCTTTAAAACCCTTTTAGCTAGGCATTGATAATTTTAATGATGCTCACATGAAAGACAAGAATTGAAGCAAAAGAGAGCATCATAAAACATGTGACAAACACATCTAAGTCTAACATACTTCCTATGCATAGGCATCTTATAGGCAAACAAATTACCAAGGCAAGCAAAGACTAGCATATGCAAGGAAGCGGAAAGAAACAATAGCAATCTCAGCATAACGAGAGGTAATTTAGTAACATGAAAATTTCTACAACCATATTTTACTCTCTCATAATAATTGCATGTGGGATCATAAGAAAATTCAACAAAATAGCTATCACATAAAATATTTTCAACACGATCCACATGCATGCAAAGTTGACACTCTTCCAAAATAGTGGGATTAACATTAACTAAAGTCATGATCTCTCCAAACTCACTTTTATCAAAAAATTCATATGATTGAACATTATCCAAATATGTGGGATCTAAATTTGACACGCTTCCAAACCCACTTTCAGTATTATTTCAAACACTATTATCAATCTCATAATCATCATGGAGAGTAAATAAATTTTCAAGATCAAAAGAAGAATCACCCCAATCATGATCATTGCAACAAGTAGAGGACATAGCGAAACTAGCATCCCCAAGCTTAGGGTTTTGCATATTATAAGCACAATTGTCATTAACAGAATTTATACTATCATCATTACAATCATGCTTTCTATTCAAAGACCTATCGTGAATCGCTTCATAAAGTAATTCATCACACTTTTCAGATTCACGAATTTCAAGCAAAACCTTATAAAGATAATCTAGTGCACAAAACTCACTAGCAATTGGTTCATCATAATTGGATCTCTTAAAAAGATTAGCAAGCGGATGAGGATCCATAGATCTTAGGTTCTCTGTTTAGTAATAAATAAACAACTATTCCAACCAAATGAGCAAACGAGCCAAGTAAGACATAAAAGCAAACAAAAAGACGAACAGAAGAAGGGCGAATAAAACGGAAAGGGTGAAGTGGGGGAGAGGAAAACGAGAGGCAAATAGCAAATAATGTAATGAGGGAGATAAGGGTATGTGATGGGTACTTGGTATGTTGACTTTTGCATAGACCTCCCCGGCAACGGCGCCAGAAATCCTTCTTGCTACCTCTTTTAGCACTGCGTTGGTTTTCCCCGAAGAGGAAGGGATGATGCAGCAAAGTAGCGTAAGTATTTCCCTTAGTTTTTGAGAACCAAGGTATCAATCCAGTAGAAGGCTACGCGCGAGTCCCTCATACCTGCACAAAACAAATAAATCCTCGCAACCAACGCAAATAGGGGTTGTCAATCCCTATAGGGCCACTTCCGAGAGTGAGATCTGATAGATATGATAAGATAATATTTTTGGTATTTTTATGATAAAGATGCAAAGTAAAATAAAGGCAAAGTAAATAGCAAAGTAAATAACTAAGTAGTAGGAGATTAATATGATAAAGATAGACCCGGGGGCCATAGGTTTCACTAGTGGCTTCTCTCGAGAGCATAAGTATTCTATGGTGGGTGAAAAAATTACTGTTGAGCAATTGACAGAATTGAGCATAGTTATGAGAATATCTAGGTATGATCATGTATATAGGCATCACGTCTGAGACAAGTAGACCGACTCCTGCCTGCATCTACTACTATTACTCCACTCATCGACCGCTATCCAGCATGCATCTAGAGTAATAAGTTAAAAATAGAGTAACGCCTTAAGCAAGATGACATGATGTAGAGGGATAGACTCGTGCAATATGAAGAAAACCCCATCTTGTTATCCTCGATGGCAACAATACAATACATGCCTTGTTGCCCTTACTGTCACCGGGAAAGGACACCGCAAGATTGAACCCAAAGCTAAGCACTTCTCCCATTGCAAAAAAGATCAATCTAGTAGGCCAAACCAAACTGATAATCCGAAGAGACTTGCAAAGATAACCAATCATACATAAAAGAATTCAGAGAAGATTCAAATATTATTCATAGATAGACTTGATCATAAACCCACAATTCATCGATCTCAACAAACACACCACAAAAAGAAGATTACATCGAATTAATCTCCACAAGAGAGGGGGAGAACATTGTATTGAGATCCAAAAAGAGAGAAGAAGCCATCTAGCTACTACTATGGACCTGTAGGTCTGAAGTAAACTACTCACACTTCATCGGAGAGGCTATGGTGTTGATGTAGAAGCCCTCCGTGATCGATGCCCCCTCCGGCGGAGCTCCGGAACAGGCCCCAAGATGGGATCTTGTAGATACAGAAAGTTACGGCGGTGGAATTAGGGTTTTGGCTCCTGTTCTGATCGTTTGGGGGTACGTGGATATATATAGGAGGAAGAAGTACGTCGGTGGAGCAACAGGGGGCCCACGAGGGTGGAGGGCGCGCCTGGGGGGGCAGGCGCGCCCCCTGTTGGGGATCGTAGCAGAAATTTAAAATTTTCTACGCATCACCAAGATTAATCTATGGAGTAATCTAGCAACGAGGGGAAGGGGAGTGCATCTACATACCCTTGTAGATCGCTAAGCGGAAGCGTTGAAAGAACGCAGTTGGTGGAGTTGTACACGCAACGATTCAGATCGCGGTCGATTCCGATCTAAGCGCCGAACAATGGCGCCTCTGCTTTCAACACACGTACAGCCCGGTGACGTCTCCAGCGCCTTGATCCAGCAAGGAGAGAGGGAGAGGTTGGGGAAGACTCCGTCCAGCAGCAGCACGATGGCGTGGTGATGGTGGAGGAGTGCGGGACTCCAGCAGGGCTTCACCAAGCACTACGAGAGACAAGGAGGGGGAGAGGTAGGGCTGCGCCAAGAGGGAGATCATATCATATGTTGGGCAGCCCCCAATACCTCATGTATATATAGGGGAAGGGGAGGGGCTGCAGCTCCCAAAACCCATCTAGGGTGCGGTCAAGGGGGGAGAGAGGGGGGCGCCCTAGGGTGGGCCTTAAGGCCCATCTGGACCTAGGGTTTGCCCCCTCTGACTCTCCACGCGCCTTGGGCCTTGGTGGGGGGGTGCACCAGCCCACCTGGGGCTGGTCCCCTCCCACACTTGGCCCACACAGCCTTCTGGGGCTGGTGGCCCCACCTGGTGGACCCCCGGGACCCTCCCGGTGGTCCCGGTATGTTACCGATAGCACCCGAAACTTTTCCGGTGACCAAAATGGGACTTCCCATATATGAATCTTTACCTCCAGACCATTCCGGAACTCCTCGTGATGTCCGGGATTGTCAGGACCCCGACTCAATGCCACATCGATCTAGCATGTAACACCTCATATCACTTTGCGACCTCACGCACGGTATCCCCACGGGTGTCGCCTTACTTTTGCCCGGGACCGTTTGCGCCTTTTGGCACACGTATAGGATGGTGTCGCTAGCATCCATATGATAAAGAGCCCGGGCTGACATGGCTAGTCGTAAACCCAAAGTGGCACTAACTTACAGGGACAGGCATCCATGACCCAGCATCGAACGTGTCGGTCATCAGCGAGTGAATCCAGGCTGTAGCACTGGGCTAACAGGACTCCGGTGAACCGGGCTGTAGCGGGCTAGCAGGACTCCGGTATTCATCGCGTGACATTTCCCCGAAGGGACAGGCACATGATCGAAGAAGGACACATGCCGGCCAACCTAAGTGTTCCGGAGCAGTAGCAAGCTACCAGGGCTCAGTGGAAGCACTAGGAGACATTTCCCGGTAAGAGAGTCTACCAAGGATAAACAACTAGATAGTCAGATCCCACACATAGCAATACACATTACACGTACGCATAACATGCAAGTATGTGCTGTACAACATGGCATCACAGCATAACTCAACAACTCAAATAGATAAAGGCTCAGAAGAGCCATCATAGCATTATTACAAACAGGGGTCACATGACCCAACAGTCAGAGCAATCAAGCAACAAGCGGAAGCATTACATGTCTGGGTACAGACATCTACAAATGAAAAAGGCTGAAGAGCCTGACTATCTACAACATCCGATCAAGATCGTAGCTGAGGTACTAGCTACTAGTCGAAGTCCACGAGAACACTAGTAAGACCGAAGTCTCCGCTGCAAAAACATAATTAAAGCAACATGAGTACAAAGGTACTCAGCAAGACTTACATCAGATCCTATCATACATGCATTTGTATCAAGAGGGTAATGTGGGGTTTAGTTGCAGCAAGCCAGCTTTGACTCTGTGGCTATCCTGTTCTACGACTACCAGAAACTCTGGAGGTGAAACAACGTACACGAGTCCACTAATCACCATACAATACACTACTATGGATTCATCCCCGTCTCCCTACGAGAAGGCCATCCATAGCACTCACACTTGTCTTGAGCATTTTATAGTATCCACTTCAAGTTGTCTATGTACCATGTAAGCATCCAAGAAGTCCATAACCGCGGACCCGGCTATTCGAATAGATCATGTTAACCCTGCAGGGGTGTACTTCTTCACACACGCTCTCGCCACTTACCGCCATGTACACGTCATGTATCTCGGCAACCTTCAAGCAGAAGCCTGGCGAGGGTGTCGGCCACGACCTGACTAACCACACAAGACTCTAGTCCAGGTTTATCGCCTATTCGGGTTCCATCCGCAAGGAGATCCGGCCGGGGTGTCGCTCACGGCCCCAAACGATGTGTACAGGGTTCCCGAGCCCACCATCCGGGTGCCACTCGGTACACCAGGCCACGTGTGCCTAGTCTGTCCCAAGCCCACCCTGTCGGGTGCCACTTGGTAGAAAAATAGCACTACCTACAAACACCAGAAACTAGTTGCGACTCCTGGACAGAGACCAAGTTGGTTAATAAGTCGAGAGGGGTCGAGTTACCGGAACCCAATGTGTGGTAGTATCGAGTCATTGGACAACATACACAGAACTCAGTGCTTAAGGACGGTTCCAGTGAGACAACCCACCATGTACTCCTACATGGCCTCTCACCGCTACCTTTACCAAATCGTGTTCACACACTTCACTCTCAGCATCAGAACATATCGTGACACTCCAATTCATTCCCAATGAATCAGACCTGACACAACTCTAAGCAATAGCAGGCATAGCATGGTAGGAACACAACAATGGCTTCAATCAACTCCTACACATGCTAGTGGGTTTCAACTATTTACTGTGGCAATGACAGGTCATGCAGAGGAATGGGTTCAACTACCGCAGCACAAAGTAGCAGATGAACCGTTGTTGTCCTAATGCAATAACTGAGAGCAGGAGCGAGAGAGTAGGGTTTTATCGAAATGAACAAGGGGGGTTTGCTTGCCTGGTAAAACAAGAAGGGAGGCACTGCTTCACAGACAGGTACTCTGGAACGTCTCCGGAGCAGGACCTATCGAGAAGGAACGGTGCCGGCAATCAATACACAATCATATGCAACAATATGATGCATGAACATGGCATGTAGATGTGATGCTGTTTGAGCTAATGCAACTAGTAAACATTTGGTTTGAAGTCCATTTGAACCAAAGGTTCAAATGCATTTCTAAATTAAGTCTCTTATATATGCCATAATGTGTTTTCCCATAATCAGCATGTATAAGTTGGTTTGTCATGCATGAAACTAGTACAGATGGAAAGATTGCATTTTTCTGATAATTTTTCATATATAAATTATTTCAATCTGAGCTACGGTTGAATTTCTATGAATTTTTGAAGTTTAAAACAATTTCTGGAATTTCCTGATTTAATTTAAATCCAGAAGTCATATATTGCGCCAGCATGACGTCAGCACGACGTCAGCGGTCAACTAGGCTGGTCCGGGTCAAACCTGACCAGTGGGGCCCACTGGTCAGTGACAGGGGGGTTAAACAGGGGTTAATTTAGTTTAATTAAAAGTTAGTGGCGCTGGGGCCCACTGTCAGTGTCAGGGGGGGTTAGTTAACGGTGATTAGCACTAAGCTAATCACCTGACGGGCCGGGCCCACATGGCAGGGCTCAGGCGACGGGGCTCGCCGCCGGCGACCTCTGGACGCGGCGGAGTCCACGCCACAGGCCACGGGGACGGCGTCTGAGAGCACCGGGGCGTAGCCCGGGCTCGTCCGCATCCAGGGGAGCAGACGGGAAGCCGCGGGGATGCCGGAGCTCGCCGGAGCGAAGCTCGGGGCGGCGGCCGGAGTTCGGCTTCGAGCGGAAATGGGCTGCGGGGCACGGGGAGGCCACCTGAGGGGCTCAGCGGCACCCTCGTGGCACTGGGAGCGCGAAGGGATGCTTGGTTTGGGCGGAGGCGGGCCGAGACGGCGACGGCGACATGGATGTTGGGGAACGTTGCAGAAAATTAAAATTTTTCCTACGGTTTCACCAAGATCCATCTATGAGTTCATCTAAGCAACGAGTCTAGGGAGAGAGTTTGCATCTACATACCACTTGTAGATCGCGTGCGGAAGCTTGCAAGGTGATGATGTAGTCGTACTCGACGTGATCCAAATCACCGATGACCAGCGCCAAACGGACGGCACCTCCGCGTTCAACACACGTACGGAACAGCCACGTCTCCTCCTTCTTGATCCATCAAGGAAGGGAGGAGAGGTTGAGGGAGATGGCACCAGCAGCAGCACGACGGCGTGGTGTTGATGGAGCTGCAGTACTCCGGCAGAGCTTCGCTAAGCACTATGGAGGTGGAGGAGGTGTTGGGGAGGGAGAAGGAGGCAACCAAAGGCCAGGGCGTTCAGATATGAAGTCCCTCCTCTCCCCCACTATATATAGGGGTGCCAAGGGGGGGTGGCCGGCCCTAGGAGATCCAATCTCCTAGGGGGTGCGGCGGCCAAGGGGGGTTTTCCCTCCCCCCAAGGCACCTAGGAGGTGCCTTACCCTCCTAGGACTCTTGCCCCCTTAAACCCTAGGCGCATGGGCCTATGTGGGGCTGGTGCCCTTGGCCCATTAGGCCAAGGCGCACCCCCCTACAGCCCATGTGGCCCCCCGGGACAGGTGGACCCACCCGGTGGACCCCCGGGACCCTTCCGGTGGTCCCGGTACAATACCGATAACCCCGAAACTTGTCCCGATGCCCGAAACAGGACTTCCCATATATAAATCTTTACCTCCGGACCATTCCGGAACTCCTCGTGACGTCCGGGATCTCATCCGGGACTCCGAACAACATTCGGGTTACTGCATATACATATCCCTGTAACCCTAGCGTAACTGAACCTTAAGTGTGTAGACCCTACGGGTTCGGGAGACATGCAGACATGACCGAGACTCTCTCAGTCAATAACCATCAGCGGGATCTGGATACCCATGATGGCTCCCACATGCTCCTCGATGTTGTCATCGGATGAACCACTATGTCGAGGATTCGATCAAACCCTGTATGCAATTCCCTTTGTCAATCGGTACGTTACTTGCCCGAGACTCGATCGTCGGTATCCCAATACCTTGTTCAGTCTCGTTACCGGCAAGTCACTTTACTCGTACTGTAATGCATGATCCCGTGTCCAACACCTTGGTCACATTGAGCTCAATATGATGATGCATTACCGAGTGGGCCCAGAGATACCTCTCCGTCATACGGAGTGACAAATCCCAGTCTCGATCCGTGTCAACCCAACAGCTACTTTCGGAGATACCTTTAATGCACCTTTATAGTCACCCAGTTACGTTGTGACGTTTGGTACACCCAAGGCACTCTTACGGTATCCGGGAGTTACACGATCTCATGGTCGAAGGAAGAGATACTTGACACTTGCAAAGCTCTAGCAAAACGAACTACACGATCTTTTATGCTATGCTTAGGATTGGGTCTTGTCCATCACATCATTCTCCTAATGATGTGATCCCGTTATCAACGACATCCAATGTCCATAGTCAGGAAACCATGACTATCTGTTGATCACAACGAGCTGGTCAACTAGAGGCTTACCAGGGACATTGTGTGGTCTAAGTATTCACACGTGTATTACGATTTCCGGATAATACAGTTATAGCATGAATAAAAGACAATTATCATGAACAATGAAATATAATAATACTTTTATTATTGCCTCTAGGGCATATTTCCAACAGTCTCCCACTTGCACTAGAGTCACTAATCTAGTTACATTGTGATGAATCGAACACCCATAGAGTTCTGGTGTTGATCATGTTTTGCACGCGAGAGAGGTTTAGTCAGTGGATCTGCGACATTCAGATCCATCTGCACTTTGCAAATCTCTATGTCTCCATCTTGAACATTTTCACGGATGGAGTTTAAACGACGCTTGATGTGCCTGGTCTTCTTGTGAAACCTGGGCTCCTTTGCGAGGGCAATAGCTCCAGTGTTGTCACAAAAGAGTTTGATCGGCCCCGACGCATTGGGTATGACTCCTAGGTCGGTGATGAACTCCTTCACCCAAATCGCTTCATGTGCTGCCTCCGAGGCTGCCATGTACTCCGCTTCACACGTAGATCCCGCCACGACGCTCTGCTTGCAGCTGCACCAGCTTACTGCTCCACCATTCAACATATACACGTATCCGGTTTGTGACTTAGAGTCATCCAGATCTGAGTCGAAGCTAGCGTCGACGTAACCCTTTACGACGAGCTCTTCGTCTCCTCCATAAACGAGAAACATGTCCTTTGTCATTTTCAGGTACTTCAGGATATTCTTGACCGCTGTCCAGTGTTCCTTGCCGGGATTACTTTGGTATCTTGCTACCAAACTTACGGCAATGTTTACATCGGGTCTGGTACACAGCATGGCATACATAATAGATCCTATGGCTGAAGCATAGGGGATGACACTCATCTCTTCTTTATCTTTTGCCGTGGTCGGTGACTGAGCTGAGCTCAGTCTCATACCTTGTAACATAGGCAAGAACCCCTTCTTGGACTGATCCATTCTGAATCTCTTCAAAATCTTATCAAGGTATGTGCTTTGTGAAAGACCTATGAGGCGTCTCGATCTATCTCTATAGATCTTGATGCCTAATATATAAGCAGCTTCTCCAAGGTCCTTCATTGAAAAACACTTATTCAAGTAGGCCTTAATGCTATCCAGAAATTCTATATTATTTCCCATCAGGAGTATGTCATCTACATATAATATGAGAAATGCTACAGAGCTCCCACTCACTTTCTTGTAAACGCAGGCTTCTCCATAAGTCTGCATAAACCCAAACGCTTTGATCATCTCATCAAAGCGAATGTTCCAACTCCGAGATGCTTGCACCAGTCCATAAATGGATCGCTGGAGCTTGCATACTTTGTTAGCGTTCCGAGGATCGACAAAACCTTCCGGCTGCATCATATACAGTTCTTCCTTAAGATGCCCGTTAAGGAATGCTGTTTTGACGTCCATCTGCCATATCTCATAATCATAGTATGCGGCAATTGCTAACATGATTCGGACGGACTTTAGCTTCGCTACGGGAGAGAATGTCTCGTCGTAGTCAATCCCTTGAACCTGTCGATAACCCTTAGCGACAAGTCGAGCTTTATAGATGGTAACATTACCATCCGCGTCCGTCTTCTTCTTAAAGATCCATTTGTTTTCTATCGCTCGCCGATCATCTGGCAAGTCTGTCAAAGTCCATACTTTGTTTTCATACATGGATTCTATCTCGGATTTCATGGCTTCAAGCCATTTGTTGGAATCCGGGCCTGCCATTGCTTCTTCATAGTTCGAAGGTTCATTGTTGTCTAACAACATGATTTCCAGGACAGGGTTGCCGTACCACTCTGGTGCGGAACGTGTCCTTGTGGACCTACGAAGTTCAGCAGTAACTTGATCCGAAGTACTTTGATCATTATCAAGGTTTTCCCCTTCAGTTGGTGTGGGCATCACAGGAACAGTTTCCTGTGCTGCGTCACTATCCCGCTCAAGAGGTAGTACTTCATCGAGTTCTACTTTCCTCCCACTTACTTCTTTCGAGAGAAACTCTTTTTCCAGAAAGCATCCGTTCTTGGCAACAAAGATCTTGCCTTCGGATCTTAAGTAGAAGGTATACCCTATAGTTTCCTTAGGGTATCCTATGAATACGCATTTTTCTGACTTGGGTTCGAGCTTTTCAGGTTGAAGTTTCTTGACATAAGCTTCGCATCCCCAAACTTTTAGAAACGACAGCTTAGGTTTCTTTCCAAACCATAATTCATACGGTGTCGTCTCAACGGATTTAGACGGTGCCCTATTTAAAGTGAATGTAGCTGTCTCTAGAGCGTATCCCCAAAATGATAGCGGTAAACCGGTAAGAGACATCATAGACCGCACCATATCCAATAGAGTGCGATTACGACGTTCGGACACACCGTTTCGCTGAGGTGTTCCAGGCGGCGTGAGCTGTGAAACGATTCCACATTTCTTTAAGTGTGTACCAAATTCGTGACTTAAGTATTCTCCTCCACGATCTGATCGTAAGAATTTTATCTTTCGGTCACGTTGATTCTCCACCTCATTCTGAAATTCCTTGAACTTTTCAAAGGTCTCAGACTTGTGTTTCATTAAGTACACATACCCATATCTACTCAAGTCATCTGTGAGAGTGAGAACATAACGATATCCTCCGCGAGCCTCAACGCTCATTGGACCGCACACATCGGTATGTATGATTTCCAACAAGTTGGTTGCTCGCTCCATTGTTCCGGAGAACGGAGTCTTGGTCATTTTGCCTAAGAGGCATGGTTCGCACGTGTCAAACGATTCATAATCAAGAGACTCTAAAAGTCCATCGGCATGGAGCTTCTTCATGCGCTTGGCACCAATGTGACCAAGGCGGCAGTGCCACAAGTATGTGGGACTATCGTTATCAACTTTAAATCTTTTGGCATCTACACTATGAACATGTGTAATATTACGCTCGAGATTCATTAAGAATAAACCATTGACCATCGGAGCATGACCATAAAACATATCTCTCATATAAATCGAACAACCATTATTCTCAGACTTAAATGAGTAGCCATCTCGTATTAAACGAGATCCAGATACAATGTTCATGCTCAAACTTGGCACTAAATAACAATTATTAAGGTTCAAAACTAATCCCGTAGGTAAATGTAGAGGCAGCGTGCCGACGGCGATCACATCGACTCTGGAACCATTCCCGACGCGCATCATCACCTCGTCCTTCGCCAGTCTCCGTTTATTCCGCAGCTCCTGCTGTGAGTTACAAATATGAGCAACGGCACCGGTATCAAATACCCAGGAGTTACTACGAGTACTGGTAAGGTACACATCAATCACATGTATATCAAATATATCTTTGGTGTTGCCGGCCTTCTTATCCGCTAAGTATTTGGGGCAGTTCCGCTTCCAGTGACCCTTCCCCTTGCAATAAAAGCACTCAGTCTCAGGCTTGGGTCCATTCTTTGACTTCTTCCCGGTAACTGGCTTACCAGGCGCGGCAACATCTTTGCCGTCCTTCTTGAAGTTCTTTTTACCCTTGCCCTTCTTGAACTTAGTGGTCTTATTGACCATCAACACTTGATGTTCTTTCTTGATTTCAGCCTCTGCTGACTTCAGCATCGAGAACACTTCAGGAATGGTCTTTTCCATTCCCTGCATGTTGTAGTTCATCACAAAGCTCTTGTATCTTGGTGGGAGCGACTGGAGGATTCTGTCAATGACCGCCTCATCTGGGAGGTTAATGTTCAGCTGGGTCATACGGTTGTGCAACCCAGACATCTTCAGGATGTGCTCACTGACAGAACTGTTCTCCTCCATCTTACAACTGTAGAACTTGTCGGAGACATCATATCTCTCGACCCGGGCATGAGCTTGAAAAACTAGTTTCAGCTCTTCGAACATCTCATATGCTCCGTGATGCTCAAAATGCTTTTGGAGCCCCGGTTCTAAGCTGTAAAGCATGCCGCACTGAACGAGGGAGTAATCATCAGCGCGAGACTGCCAAGCATTCATAATGTCTTGGTTCTCTGGGACGGGAGCGTCACCTAGCGGTCCTTCTAGGACATATTGTTTCCTGGCAGCTATGAGGATGATCCTCAGGTTCCGGACCCAGTCCGTATAGTTGCTGCCATCATCTTTCAGCTTGGTTTTCTCTAGGAACGCGTTGAAGTTCATGTTGACATTAGCATTGGCCATTGATCTACAAGACATATTTGCAAAGGTTTTAGACTAAGTTCATGATAATAAAGTTCTAATCAAATTATGAACTCCCACTTAGATTAGACATCCCTCTAGTCATCTAAGTGTTACACGATCCGAGTCGACTAGCCCGTGTCCGATCATCACGTGAGACGGACTAGTCATCATCGGTGAACATTCTCATGTTGATCGTATCTTCCATACGATTCGTGTTCGACCTTTCGGTCTCCGTGTTCCGAGGCCATGTCTGCACATGCTAGGCTCGTCAAGTTAACCCTAAGTGTTTTCGCTGTGTAAAACTGTCTTACACCCGTTGTATGTGAACGTAAGAATCCATCACACCCGATCATCACGTGGTGCTTAGAAGCGACGAACTGTAGCAACGGTGCACAGTTAGGGGAGAACACTTCTTGAAATTTTTATAAGGGATCATCTTATTTACTACCGTCGTCCTAAGTAAACAAGATGCATAATACATAATAAACATCACATGCAATTATATAGTTGTGACATGATATGGCCAATATCATATAGCTCCATTGATCTTCATCTTCGGGGCTCCATGATCATCTTGTCACCGGCTTGACACCATGATCTCCATCATCGTGTCTTCATGAAGTTGTCACGCCAACGACTACTTCTACTTCTATGACTAACGTTTAGCAATAAAGTAAAGTAGTTTACATGGCGTTATTCAATGACACGCAGGTCATACAAAAAATAATGACAACTCCTATGGCTCCTGCCGGTTGTCATACTCATCGACATGCAAGTCGTGAATCCTATTACAAAGAACATGATCTCATACATCACAATTCATCATTCATCACAACTTCTGGCCATATCACATCACATGATCAATCGCTGCAAAAACAAGTTAGACGTCCTCTAATTGTTGTTGCATCTTTTACGTGGCTGCAATTGGGTTCTAGCAAGAACGTTTTCTTACCTACGAATCACCACAACGTGATTTTGTCAACTTCTATTTACCCTTCATAAGGGCCCTGTTCATCGATTCCGCTCCAACTAAGGTGGGAGAGACAGACACCCGCCAGCCACCGTATGCAACTTGTGCATGTCAGTCGGTGGAACCGGTCTCACGTAAGAGTACGTGTAAAGTTGGTCCGGGCCGCTTCATCCCACAATACCGTTGAGCAAGAAAAGACTAGTAGAGGCAAGTAAGATGACAAAATCCACGCCCACAACAAAGTTGTGTTCTACTCGTGCAAAGAGAACTACGCATAGACCTAGCTCATGATGCCACCGTTGGGGAACGTTGCAGAAAATTAAAATTTTTCCTACGGTTTCACCAAGATCCATCTATGAGTTCATCTAAGCAACGAGTCTAGGGAGAGAGTTTGCATCTACATACCACTTGTAGATCGCGTGCGGAAGCTTGCAAGGTGATGATGTAGTCGTACTCGACGTGATCCAAATCACCGATGACCAGCGCCAAACGGACGGCACCTCCGCGTTCAACACACGTACGGAACAGCCACGTCTCCTCCTTCTTGATCCAGCAAGGAAGGGAGGAGAGGTTGAGGGAGATGGCACCAGCAGCAGCACGACGGCGTGGTGTTGATGGAGCTGCAGTACTCCGGCAGAGCTTCGCTAAGCACTATGGAGGTGGAGGAGGTGTTGGGGAGGGAGAAGGAGGCAACCAAAGGCCAGGGCGTTCAGGTTTTCCCTCCCCCCAAGGCACCTAGGAGGTGCCTTACCCTCCTAGGACTCTTGCCCCCTTAAACCCTAGGCGCATGGGCCTATGTGGGGCTGGTGCCCTTGGCCCATTAGGCCAAGGCGCACCCCCCTACAGCCCATGTGGCCCCCCGGGACAGGTGGACCCACCCGGTGGACCCCCGGGACCCTTCCGGTGGTCCCGGTACAATACCGATAACCCCGAAACTTGTCCCGATGCCCGAAACAGGACTTCCCATATATAAATCTTTACCTCCGGACCATTCCGGAACTCCTCGTGACGTCCGGGATCTCATCCGGGACTCCGAACAACATTCGGGTTACTGCATATACATATCCCTATAACCCTAGCGTAACTGAACCTTAAGGGTGTAGACCCTACGGGTTCGGGAGACATGCAGACATGACCGAGACTCTCTCAGTCAATAACCATCAGCGGGATCTGGATACCCATGATGGCTCCCACATGCTCCTCGATGTTGTCATCGGATGAACCACTATGTCGAGGATTCGATCAAACCCTGTATGCAATTCCCTTTGTCAATCGGTACGTTACTTGCCCGAGACTCGATCGTCGGTATCCCAATACCTTGTTCAGTCTCGTTACCGGCAAGTCACTTTACTCGTACTGTAATGCATGATCCCGTGTCCAACACCTTGGTCACATTGAGCTCAATATGATGATGCATTACCGAGTGGGCCCAGAGATACCTCTCCGTCATACGGAGTGA
Source organism: Triticum dicoccoides (assembly GCF_002162155.2). Lineage (NCBI taxonomy): Eukaryota > Viridiplantae > Streptophyta > Magnoliopsida > Poales > Poaceae > Triticum > Triticum dicoccoides. The sequence continues at coordinate 507,260,534 of NC_041388.1, forward strand.
CAAATCCCAGTCTCGATCCGTGTCAACCCAACAGCTACTTTCGGAGATACCTTTAATGCACCTTTATAGTCACCCAGTTACGTTGTGACGTTTGGTACACCCAAGGCACTCTTACGGTATCCGGGAGTTACACGATCTCATGGTCGAAGGAAGAGATACTTGACACTTGCAAAGCTCTAGCAAAACGAACTACACGATCTTTTATGCTATGCTTAGGATTGGGTCTTGTCCATCACATCATTCTCCTAATGATGTGATCCCGTTATCAACGACATCCAATGTCCATAGTCAGGAAACCATGACTATCTGTTGATCACAACGAGCTGGTCAACTAGAGGCTTACCAGGGACATTGTGTGGTCTAAGTATTCACACGTGTATTACGATTTCCGGATAATACAGTTATAGCATGAATAAAAGACAATTATCATGAACAATGAAATATAATAATACTTTTATTATTGCCTCTAGGGCATATTTCCAACAATGGACGGCGGCGAGAGGCTTCGGCCGTGGTGGGGAGCGGCGCTACGGCGCGGAAACGAGGGGGAGAAGAGAGGGGAACGGTGGAGGAGCTCACCGCGGATCCAACGGCGTCGTCGGCGAGCTCGGGGAAGGCTTGGGGCAGCCGGAGCGACGGCGACGATCTCGTCGGCCGGAGCTTGAAGACGACGGCGATTGCGATGAAGCGGGGCTTCCCCGGGTTGCTTGCTCGGTGAGGAAGGAGAGGGGGTCGCGGCGGAGCTCGGGGACTCTACGGAGGGGCGAGGGAACGGCGGGGAGCGCGTCGTTGGTGAGCTGCGGCGGCGGCAGTGCTTCGGTGAGAGGGAGAGAGAGCAGGGGAAGGGAATGAGGGCGAGGGAGAGTGCGAGGGGGTCGGGGTGGCTGCGTGGCGTCGTCCGGGGCGTTCCAGGGCGACGAGGAGGAAGCAGGAGGTGGCCAGGGGAAGCAGGAGGTGGAGGCGCGGCGGTGCGCGCGCGTCGGGCACGCGCCGCCCCCCTGTCGGGGAGGAAGACGACAGAGGAGGGGGGCCAGGTGGGCTGGGCCGCCTGCTGGCTGGGCCGGCCTGCTGCGGCTGGGCTGCACAGAGGGGAGCCCCAGGTAAGCCCCTCCTTTCTTTTATTTTTGTTTTCTAATTTTTCTGACATTTGTTTTGATTTAATAAAATATTAAATCATTTTATTACCTTATGCCAATTTTTGCAGGAGCTAGATATATTATTCCAGAGCTCTTTTATAATTGGCATAATTTTTGGACCATATTTCATATATATAGAAATATATTTCCAATGCAAATATTTATCGAATTAATCCAAATGGCCAAAATAAATATCCATGAGCTCCTAAAAATATTGTTTTGATTTTTATCTCTGTCCAATATTTTCAGAGGGCAACATGAGCATTTTCTTGGACCCTTTTGGAGAAATTTTTATTTGGGTCATTTCCAAAAATGATTCTGAGGGTTCCACCAATCCTCATTTCAAATTTAAATGAAATTTAAAAATGATGCACAAATGACTAGCTAGTCTAGGTCATACCAGACTAGGGATGTGACAACTCGCCCCCACTTGAGAGAATCTCGTCTCGAGATTCAAGGGTCGATGGAAAAAAGTGGGGTACTCCAGTCGAAGACGATCTTCTCGTTCCCAAGTAGCTTCTCTCTCGGAATGATGAGACCACTGAATTTTGAGAAACTTGATGTTCTGACGTCGAGTGACACGCTCTGCTTGATCAAGAATGCGAACCGGGTACTCTCGGTATGTGAGGTTATCTTGGAGATCAAGCGTTTCGTGGTCCACTCCGCGGATGGGATCCGAGAAGCAACACCTGAGTTGAGAGACGTGGAAGACATCATGAACTCGAGAAAGATGTGGGGGTAGTTCCAACTGGTAGGCAACCTCTCCTCGTTTAGCGAGAATGCGAAAGGGACCAATGTAACGAGGAGCCAACTTGCCCTTGATACCGAAACGATGGGTACCCTTCAAAGGAGTAACCCGAAGGTAAGCTTGGTCGCCAATCTCATAAGTCATATCCTTATGATGACGATCGTACTGGCTCTTCTGACGAGACTGGGCTGTTTTCAAATTCTCACGAATGATGCGAACTTGCTCTTCTGCCTCCTGGATCATGTCCGGTCCAAAGAATTGTCTTTCACCGGTTTCTGACCAGTTCAAAGGTGTTCGACATCTTCGTCCATAGAGAACCTCAAAAGGAGCTTTCTTGAGGCTGGATTGGTAGCTATTGTTATAAGCAAACTCGGCGAAAGGAAGACATTTCTCCCAATCCATACCGAATGAGATAACGCAAGCTCTAAGCATGTCTTCGAGAATTTGATTGACCCGTTCCACCTGACCACTCGATTGAGGGTGGAAAGCGGTACTGAAGGAAAGATGGGTTCCCATGGCAGTTTGGAAACTCTCCCAGAAATGAGAAGTGAAAAGACTGCCACGGTCTGAATTAATCTCTAGTGGAACACCATGGAGTGACACTATTCGAGAAATATATAGGTCAGCAAGCTGACTAGCAGTGATACTCTCTCGAACAGGAAGGAAGTGAGCCACTTTGGAAAGACGATCAACGACTACGAAGATAGCGTTATTCCCTCTCTTGGTCCTGGGAAAGCCGGTGATGAAGTCCATACCAACTTTATCCCATTTCCATTCAGGAATAGCTAAAGGCTGAAGGGTGCCAGCAGGTCTTTGATGCTCTGCCTTAACGCGACGACAAATGTCACATTTAGCAATGAACTCAGCGATTTCTCTCTTCATCCTAGTCCACCAGAACCTCTGGCGTAGGTCCTGATACATCTTAGTACTACCGGGATGAATCGTGAGAGGAGATTCATGCGCCTCCTTAAGGATCAATTGTCGCAGATGTTGATTCTTGGGAACCACCAAGCGATTCTCAAAGAAAACAACACCACGATCATCCATAGAGAAACATCCACCAACTCCCTTCTTAATGTTTCTCTTGATCCGAGAAATTCCTGTGTCTTGCTTTTGAGCAGCGATAATCCGATCTTCAAGATCAGGTTTCGCCACCAGGGTAGAAAGGAATCCGCGAGGAGCTATGTGTAGATTAAGCTTACAGAATTCCTCATGGAGAAGTGGTTGGCCTTGCTGCAACATGAGATTGTTGCAATAGGATTTACGGCTTAGCGCATCAGCCATGACATTGGCTTTGCCTGGGGTGTAGGTAATCCCTAGATCATAATCTGTGATCAACTCCAACCAACGTCTTTGCCTAAGGTTCAGATCTGGTTGGGTGAAGATATACTTGAGACTCTGGTGATCGGTGTAAATCTCGCAACGTTTACCAAGGAGGTAATGTCGCCAGGTCTTGAGTGCATAGACTATGGCTGCAAGCTCTAGATCATGTGTAGGATAATTCTCCTCATGTGGATGCAACTGTCGAGATGCATAGGCAATCACATGACGATCCTGCATAAGAATGCAACCTAGTCCCTGTCGTGAGGCGTCGCAGTAGATAATAAAGTCTTTAGTGAAATCCGGTGGCACAAGTATGGGAGCAGAGGTCAGGCGCCTTTTCAGTTCCTGAAAACTGTACTCACACTGTGGGGACCACTCGAACTTTTTATCTTTCTTGAGAAGTTCCGTGAGGGGTTTGGCTACTTTGGAGAAGTTTTCAACAAAGCGGCGACAATAGCTGGCTAGGCCAAGGAAACTCCTAACTTGTTTGACTGTTTCAGGTGGAGTCCAATCGAGAACGGCTTGAACTCTCTCGGGATTGACAGCAATGCCCTTACCAGAGATTACGTGGCCTAAGTAGGTCACTTCTGACAACCAAAATTCACACTTGGAGAACTTGGCATAAAGGCGGTGCTCTCTGAGTTTTTCTAACACAAGTCTAAGATGTTCGGCATGCTCTTCCTCGTTCTTCGAGTAAATAAGAATGTCATCGAGGTAGACCACGACGAACTTATCTAAGTACTCCATGAAGATCGAGTTCATCAGGCGGGAGAATGTAGCTGGAGCGTTAGTTAGACCAAAGGACATGACGGTGTACTCGTACTGGCCATAACGAGTGACAAAAGCTGTCTTGGGAATGTCCCCGTTTCTGATTTTGATTTGGTGGTATCCTAACCTCAAATCCATCTTGGAGAAGACTGAGGATCCAGCGAGCTGATCATACAGGTCGTTGATCCTGGGAAGCGGATACTTGTTCTTTATCGTGACCAAATTAACGGGACGATAATCTACAACCATCCGGTCCGTACCGTCTTTCTTCTTGACAAAGAGGACGGGGCAAGCCCAAGGAGAAGAACTAGGACGGATGAAACCCTTTTGCAAGGACTCATCAAGTTGTTTCTTAAGCTCGGCTAGTTCTAAGGGTGCCATCTTGTAAGGTCTCCGGGAGATTGGAGCTGTTCCTGGGATAAGATCTATGACAAACTCTACTTCTCTGTCAGGGGGAACACCTGGCAGTTCCTCTGGGAATACATCCGGAAAGTCACGGACTACCGGGATATCTTCAAGGTCTGGAAGAGGGCTGGCATTAAGAGAATAGAGCTGACGCTTTGCAACTCTAGTGGAGACGGTGACTATCTTGCCAGATGGGTGTGTAAGCTGAACAGATCTTGTGTAACAATCAATCTTGGCATGATGAGCTGTCATCCAGTCCATACCCAAGATGATGTTAATATCTGAGGACTTGAGGGCTACAAGTGAGGCAAGGAATATAAGTCTGTCAACAAGGATTTTGTTACCATGGCTGATTCTGGTGGTCTGCCATCTAGACCCTGGGGTTTGGATTTCAAGCGGAGTTGGCATATCACAAAATGACATATCGTGCAAGCGAGCATAGCCTTCAGAAATGAAGGAGTGAGATGCTCCAGTATCGAATAGAACTGATGCTGGGTGGCAATTGACAAGGAGGGTACCAAGAACGACATCTGGATCATCATGAGCGTCTTTAGCTGAGACGTGATGCACACGTCCACGTTCAGTGGGAACTGACTTGACACTGATCATCTTGCGTGATGGCTTAATATAGCCAACAGTCTTCTCGGCCTTGGGTGGAGCATAACTAGTCTGAGAGCAGTCACGTGCATAGTGTCCTGGCTTCCCGCATGTGAAGCAAGTCCCTGAGGTTGGACGGGGACCCGCACTAACAAGCGGTCTACCAGTAGGCAAGGGTGGAACATACGACTGAGCTGGGGAAGGCACCACATAGGATGGCCTCGGTGTATATCCGGAAGGAAGAGCGGAGTTTGGAACCCAAATCCGGCGCTTCTGGGAACTAGAGCCAGAGGAAGATCCCAAATCACGGGTGTGCTTACGAGACTCCTCGTAAGTGACCTGAGCTGTCTCTGCATTAATGGCTTTGTTCACAAGAGCTTGGAATGTGTCGCAATGATGCAGGTGGAGATCACGGCGCAACTTGGGGTTGAGACCCTTTCGGAACCTAGCCTGCTTCTTGGCGTCCGTGGACACTTCTTCTGTGGCATAACGGGCGAGGTTCTCGAACTCTCTGCTATAAGCATCAACAGCCATCTTACTCTGGGTGAAACTGCAGAACTCTTCTCTCTTGCGATCAAGGAGGGCCTGGGGGATGTGATGCTCGCGAAAAGACTCAGTGAAATCCTTCCAGGTAGGAATCTGGCCAGCTGGAAGCATAGCCTCACAGTTCTGCCACCAAAGACTAGCAGGACCTTCCAGGTGGTATGTGGCATAGGTGACCTTGTCATCTTCAGCTACGCTCGCGGAACGCAGCTTATGAGTGATGCTACGGAGCCAGTCATTTGCATCGAGTGGATCGATGGAATGATGGAAGGTAGGTGGGTGCAAACGAATAAAGTCATGAATGGTAGCAGACCCTTTGAACTGATGTGCGGTGTTCTCCTCGATACGTGCCAACAAACGGTTAGACTCACGCTTGTTCCTCTCCATTTCTAACATGAACTCTACCAACGAAGGCTGGTCGGGAGGATCCTCATCCCTACCATCTCCATGGTTCTGGCTACGAACAAAAGAACTTGATGACATCCTGCGAAACGAAACCCAGGGATGCAATCAACATTAACTATAGACTGTAGAATGTAGGACAAGGAATTAGTATCTCTCGAACTCCTAGGAAAATTCTGGCAGCATAACGGCAGTAAAATGCTCAGAATGAGACATCCTACTAGAATGGGGTAATAACATACTCATCAGCATTACTCAAGGTTCTGAGATCATGCTAAACAGACTACACCGGAAATACTCGAAAACTGGGGTATGACTCTGATCAACCAGTCCTATGGAACTACGGAGTAGTAACACGTGATCCTGATAGACGGAAGAGAAAACCTAGTTCCTTAACCCCGTAGGAAAGATAGGATGACTCAGATCAGAAGGCCATGAGGTAAAGGAGTAAAAGAGCCTTACGTTCCTTCCCACAATCAATTCCCTTACATTACTAAAGAATTTCTAGACTCAACTTCGACCAGTATGGCTTGGTAAACCTACAGGCAGTCAGGCTCTGATACCAGCGCTGTCAGGACCCCGACTCAATGCCACATCGATCTAGCATGTAACACCTTATATCACTTTGCGGCCTCACGCACGGTATCCCCACGGGTGTCGCCTTACTTTTGCCCGGGACCGTTTGCGCCTTTTGGCACACGTATAGGATGGTGTCGCTAGCATCCATATGATAAAGAGCCCGGGCTGACATGGCTAGTCGTAAACCCAAAGTGGCACTAACTTACAGGGACAGGCATCCATGACCCAGCATCGAACGTGTCGGTCATCAGCGAGTGAATCCAGGCTGTAGCACTGGGCTAACAGGACTCCGGTGAACCGGGCTGTAGCGGGCTAGCAGGACTCCGGTATTCATCGCGTGACATTTCCCCGAAGGGACAGACACAGGATCAAAGAAGGACACATGCCGGCCAACCTAAGTGTTCCGGAGCAGTAGCAAGCTACCAGGGCTCAGTGGAAGCACTAGGAGACATTTCCCGGTAAGAGAGTCTACCAAGGATAAACAACTAGATAGTCAGATCCCACACATAGCAATACACATTACACGTACGCATAACATGCAAGTATGTGCTGTACAACATGGCATCATAGCATAACTCAACAACTCAAATAGATAAAGGCTCAGAAGAGCCATCATAGCATTATTACAAACAGGGGTCACATGACCCAACAGTCAGAGCAATCAAGCAACAAGCGGAAGCATTACATGTCTGGGTACAGACATCTACAAATGAAAAAGGCTGAAGAGCCTGACTATCTACAACATCCGATCAAGATCGTAGCTGAGGTACTAGCTACTAGTCGAAGTCCACGAGAACACTAGTAAGACCGAAGTCTCCGCTGCAAAAACATAATTAAAGCAACATGAGTACAAAGGTACTCAGCAAGACTTACATCAGATCCTATCATACATGCATTTGTATCAAGAGGGTAATGTGGGGTTTAGTTGCAGCAAGCCAGCTTTGACTCTGTGGCTATCCTGTTCTACGACTACCAGAAACTCTGGAGGTGAAACAACGTACACGAGTCCACTAATCACCATACAATACACTACTATGGATTCATCCCCATCTCCCTACGAGAAGGCCATCCATAGCACTCACACTTGTCTTGAGCATTTTATAGTATCCACTTCAAGTTGTCTATGTACCATGTAAGCATCCAAGAAGTCCATAACCGCGGACCCGGCTATTCGAATAGATCATGTTAACCCTGCAGGGGTGTACTTCTTCACACACGCTCTCGCCACTTACCGCCATGTACACGTCATGTATCTCGGCAACCTTCAAGCGGAAGCCTGGCGAGGGTGTCGGCCACGACCTGACTAACCACACAAGACTCTAGTCCAGGTTTATCGCCTATTCGGGTTCCATCCGCAAGGAGATCCGGCCGGGGTGTCGCTCACGGCCCCAAACGATGTGTACAGGGTTCCCGAGCCCACCATCCGGGTGCCACTCGGTACACCAGGCCATGTGTGCCTAGTCTGTCCCAAGCCCACCCTGCTGGGTGCCACTTGGTAGAAAAATAGCACTACCTACAAACACCAGAAACTAGTTGCGACTCCTGGACAGAGACCAAGTTGGTTAATAAGTCGAGAGGGGTCGAGTTACCGGAACCCAATGTGTGGTAGTATCGAGTCATTGGACAACATACACAGAACTCAGTGCTTAAGGACGGTTCCAGTGAGACAACCCACCATGTACTCCTACATGGCCTCTCACCGCTACCTTTACCAAATCGTGTTCACACACTTCACTCTCAGCATCAGAACATATCGTGACACTCCAATTCATTCCCAATGAATCAGACCTGACACAACTCTAAGCAATAGCAGGCATAGCATGGTAGGAACACAACAATGGCTTCAATCAACTCCTACACATGCTAGTGGGTTTCAACTATTTACTGTGGCAATGACAGGTCATGCAGAGGAATGGGTTCAACTACCGCAGCACAAAGTAGCAGATGAACCATTGTTGTCCTAATGCAATAACTGAGAGCAGGAGCGAGAGAGTAGGGTTTTATCGAAATGAACAAGGGGGTTTGCTTGCCTGGTAAATCAACAAGGGAGGCACTGCTTCACAGACAGGTACTCTGGAACGTCTCCGGAGCAGGACCTATCGAGAAGGAACGGTGCCGGCAATCAATACACAATCATATGCAACAATATGATGCATGAACATGGCATGTAGATGTGATGCTGTTTGAGCTAATGCAACTAGTAAACATTTGGTTTGAAGTCCATTTGAACCAAAGGTTCAAATGCATTTCTAAATTAAGTCTCTTATATATGCCATAATGTGTTTTCCCATAATCAGCATGTATAAGTTGGTTTGTCATGCATGAAACTAGTACAGATGGAAAGATTGCATTTTTCTGATAATTTTTCATATATAAATTATTTCAATCTGAGCTACGGTTGAATTTCTATGAATTTTTGAAGTTTAAAACAATTTCTGGAATTTCCTGATTTAATTTAAATCCAGAAGTCATATATTGCGCCAGCATGACGTCAGCACGACGTCAGCGGTCAACTGGGCTGGTCCGGGTCAAACCTGACCAGTGGGGCCCACTGGTCAGTGACAGGGGGGTTAAACATGGGTTAATTTAGTTTAATTAAAAGTTAGTGGCGCTGGGGCCCACTGTCAGTGTCAGGGGGGGTTAGTTAACGGTGATTAGCACTAAGCTAATCACCTGACGGGCCGGGCCCACATGGCAGGGCTCAGGCGACGGGGCTCGCCGCCGGCGACCTCTGGACGCGGCGGAGTCCGCGCCACAGGCCACGGGGACGGCGTCTGAGAGCACCGGGGCGTAGCCCGGGCTCGTCCGCATCTAGGGGAGCAGACGGGAAGCCGCGGGGATGCCGGAGCTCGCCGGAGCGAAGCTCGGGGCGGCGGCCGGAGTTCGGCTTCGAGCGGAAATGGGCTGCGGGGCACGGGGAGGCCACCTGAGGGGCTCAGCGGCACCCTCGTGGCACTGGGAGCGTGAAGGGATGCTTGGTTTGGGCAGAGGCGGGCCGAGACGGCGACGGCGACATGGACGGCGGTGAGAGGCTTCGGCCGTGGTGGGGAGCGGCGCTACGGCGCGGAAACGAGGGGGAGAAGAGAGGGGAACGGTGGAGGAGCTCACCGCGGATCCAACGGCGTCGTCGGCGAGCTCGGGGAAGGCTTGGGGCAGCCGGAGCGACGACGACGATCTCGTCGGTCGGAGCTTGAAGACGACGGCGATTGCGATGAAGCGGGGCTTCCGCGGGTTGCTTGCTCGGTGAGGAGGGAGAGGGGGTCGCGGCGGAGCTCGGGGACTCTACGGAGGGGCGAGGGAACAGCGGGGAGCGCGTCGTTGGTGAGCTGCGGCGGCGGCAGTGCTTCGGGTGAGAGGGAGAGGGAGCAGGGGAAGGGAATGAGGGCGAGGGAGAGTGCGAGGGGGTCGGGGTGGCTGCGTGGCATCGTCCGGGGCGTTCCAGGGCGACGAGGAGGAAGCAGGAGGTGGCCAGGGGAAGCAGGAGGTGGAGGCGCGGCGGTGCGCGCGCGTCGGGCACGCGCCGTCCCCCTGTCGGGGAGGAAGACGACAGAGGAGGGGGGCCAGGTGGGCTGGGCCGCCTGCTGGCTGGGCCGGCCTGCTGCGGCTGGGCTGCACAGAGGGGAGCCCCAGGTAAGCCCCTCCTTTCTTTTATTTTTGTTTTCTAATTTTTCTGACATTTGTTTTGATTTAATAAAATATTAAATCATTTTATTACCTTATGCCAATTTTTGCAGGAGCTAGATATATTATTCCAGAGCTCTTTTATAATTGGCATAATTTTTGGACCATATTTCATATATATAGAAATATATTTCCAATGCAAATATTTATCGAATTAATCCAAATGGCCAAAATAAATATCCATGAGCTCCTAAAAATATTGTTTTGATTTTTATCTCTGTCCAATATTTTCAGAGGGCAACATGAGCATTTTCTTGGACCCTTTTGGAGAAATTTTTATTTGGGTCATTTCCAAAAATGATTCTGAGGGTTCCACCAATCCTCATTTCAAATTTAAATGAAATTTAAAAATGATGCACAAATGACTAGCTAGTCTAGGTCATACCAGACTAGGGATGTGACAGGGATCTCATCCAGGACTCCGAACAACATTCGGTAACCGCGTACATACTTTCCCTATAACCCTAGCGTCATCGAACCTTAAGTGTGTAGACCCTACGGGCTCGGGAGTCATGCAGACATGGCCGAGACAACTCTCCGGTCATAACCAACAATGGGATCTGGATACCCATGTTGGCTCCCACATGCTCCACGATGATCTCATCGGATGAACCACGATGTCAAGGATTCAGTCAATCCCGTATACAATTCCCTTTGTCTACCGGTATAGTACTTGCCCGAGATTCGATCGTCGGTATCCTGATACCTTGTTCAATCTCGTTACCGGCAAGTTTCTTTATTTGTTCCATAACACATCATCCCGTGATCAACTCCTTGGTCACATTGTGCACATTATGATGATGTCCTACCGAGTGGGCCTAGAGATACCTCTCCGTTACACGGAGTGACAAATCCCAGTCTCGATTCGTGCCAACCCAACAAACACTTTTGGAGATGCCCGTAGTGCACCTTTATAGCCACCCAGTTACGTTGTGGCGTTTGGTACACCCAAAGCATTCCTATGGTGTCCGGGAGTTGCACAATCTCATGGTGTAAGGAAATGATACTTGACATTAGAAAAGCTTTAGCATACGAACTACACGATCTTGTGCTAGGATTAGGATTGGGTCTTGTCCATCACATCATTCTCCTAATGATGTGATCCCATTATCAATGACATCCAATGTCCATGGTCAGGAAACCATGACCATCTATTGATCAACGAGCTAGTCAACTAGAGGGTTATTAGGGACATGGTGTTGTCTATGTATCCACACATGCATCTGAGTTTCCTATCAATGCAATTCTAGCATGGATAATAAACGATTATCATGAACAAGGAAATATAATACTAATTTATTATTGCCTCTAGGGCATATTTCCAACAGTCTCCCACTTGCACTAGAGTCAATAATCCAGTTCACATCGCTATGTGATTAACACTCAAGATCACATCCCCATGTGACTAACACCCAAAGAGTTTACTAGAGTCAATAATCTAGTTCATGTTACCATGTGATTAACACTCAATGAGTTCTGGGTTTGATCATGTTATGCTTGTGAGAGATGTTATAGTCAACGGGTCTGAACCTTTCAGATCCGCTTGTGCTTTACAAATCTCTATGTCATCTTGTAGATGCAGCTACCACGCTCTATTTGGAGCTATTCCAAATAACTGTTCTACTATACGAATCCGGTTTACTACTCAGAATCATCCAGATTAGTGTCAAAGATTGCATCGGCGTAACTCTTTACGACGAACTCTTTTACCACCTCCATAATCGAGAAAATTCCTTAGTCCACTAGTTATTAAGGATAACCTTGACCGTTGTCCTGTGATCCATTCCTAGATCACACTTGTACCCCTTGACTGACTCATGGCTTGGCACACTTCAGGTGCGGTACACAACATAGCATACTTTAGAGCCTACTTCTAAAGCATAGGGGATGACCTTCATCCTTTCTCTCTATTCTGCCGTGGTCAGGTCTTGAGTTTTACTCAATACTCATACCTTATAACACAGCCAAGAACTCCTTCTTTGCCGATCTATTTTTGAACTCCTTCAAAATTTTGTCATGGTATGTGTTCGTTTGAAAGTACTATCAAGCGATTTTGATCTATCCTTATAGATCTTGATGCTCAATGTTTAAGTAGCTTAATCTAGGTTTTCCATTGAAAAACACTTTTCAAATAACCCTATGTGCTTTCCAGAAACTCTACATCATTTCTGATCAACAACATATACTCATCAGAAATTATATAGTGCTCCCACTCACTTCTTTGGAAATACAAGTTTCTCATAAACTTTGTATAAACCCAATATCTTTGATCATCTCATCAAAGCGTATATTCCAATTCCGAGATGCTTACTCCAGTCCTTAGAAGGATTGCTGGAGCTTTGCATACTTGTTAGCATCTTTCAGGATTGACAAAACCTTCTAATTGTATCACATACAACTTTTCCTCAAGAAAAACATCGAGGAAACAATGTTTTGACATCCTATCTGCAAGATTTCATAAATAATGTAGTAACTACTAACATAAATCCAACAGACTCTTAGCATCGCTACAAGTGAGAAAGTCTCATCGTAGTCAACTCCTTGAACTTGTCGGAAAACATCTTAACGACAAGTCGAGCTTTCTTAATGGTGACACTTACCATCATTGTCCGTCTTCCTTTTAAAATCCATATGTACCCAATAGCCTTACGACCATCAAGTAGTTCTTTCAAAGTCTACACTTTGTTTCCATACATGGATCCTCTCTCGGATTTTATGGCCTCGAGCCAATTTTCGGAGTCCAGGCCCACCATTGCTTCTCCATAGCTCGTAGGTTCACTATTGTCTAGCAACATGACTTCCAAGACAGGATTATGTACCACTCTGAAATAGTACGCATCCTTGTCGACCTATGAGGTTTGGCAGTGACTTGATCCGAAGTTTCATGATCACTATCATAAGCTTCCACTTCAATTGGTGTAGGTGCCACAAGAACAACTTCCTGTGCCCTGCTACATACTAGTTGAAGTTATGGTTCAATAACCTCATCAAGTCTCCATCATCCTCCCACTCAGTTCTTTCGAGAGAAACTTTTCCTCGAGAAAGGACCTGTTTCTAGAAACAATCACTTTTGCTTCCGGATTTGAAATAGGAGGTATACCCAACTATTTTGGGTATTCTATGAAGATGCATTTATCCGCTTTGGGTTCGAGCTTATCAGCCTGAAACTTTTTTCACATAAGCGTCGTGGCCCCAAACTTTTAAGAAACGACATCTTAGGTTTTTCTAAACCATAGTTCATATGGTGTCGTCTCAACGAAATTGTGTGATGCCCTATTTAAAGTGAATGTGGTTGTCTCTAATGCCTAACCCATAAATGATGGTGGTAATTTGATAAGAGACATCATGGTATGCACCATATCCAATAGGGTGCAGTTACGATGTTCGAACACACTATCACACTATGGTGTTCCAGGCGGTATTAGTTGTGAAACAATTTCCACAATGTCTTAATTATGTGCCAAACTCATAACTCGGATATTCATCTCTATGATCATATCATAGACATTTCATCATCTTGTCACGACGATCTTCAACTTCACTCTGAAATTACTTGAACCTTTCAATAATTCAGACTTGTGTTTCATCAAGTAAATATACTTAGCATCTACTCAAATCATCTGTGAAGTAAGAACATAATGATATCCACTGCGTGCCTCAGTACTCATTGGACTGCACACATCAAAATGTATTACTTCCAACAAGTTGCTTTCTTGTTCCATCTTACTGAAAACGAGGCTTTTCAGTCATCTTGCCCATGTGGTATGATTTGCATGTCTCAAGTGATTCAAAATCAAGTGAGTCCAAACGATCCATCTGCATGGAGTTTCTTCATGCATATCTACCAATAGACATGGTTCGCATGTCTCAATCTTTTCAAAAACGAGTGAGTCCAAAGATCCATCAACATGGAGCTTCTTCATGCGTTTTATACCATCATGACTCAAATGGCAGTGCCACAAGTATGTGGTACTATCATTACTATCTTATATCTTTTGGCATGAACATGTGTATCACTATGATCGAGATTCAATAAACCATTTATTTTTGGTGCAAGACCATTGAAGGTATTATTCAAGTAAACAGAGTAACCATTACTCTCCTTAAATGAATAACCGTATGGCGATAAACATAATCCAATCATGTCTATGCTCAACGCAAACACCAAATAACAATTATTTAGGTTTAACACCAATCTCGATGGTAGAGGGAGCGTGCGATGTTTGATCACATCAACCTTGGAAACACTTCCAACATATCGTCATCTCACCTTTAGCTAGTCTCTGTAGCCTTTTATTTCGAGTTACTAACACTTAGCAACCGAACCGGTATTTATTACCCTGGTGCTACTAGGAGTACTAGTAAAGTACACAATAATATAATGTATATTCAAAATACTTTTGTCGACCTTGCCAGCCTTCTCATCTACCAAGTATCTAGGGTAGTTCTGCTTCAGTGACCGTTCCCCTCATTACAAAAGCACTTGGTCTCGGGTTTGGTTCAACCTTGGGTTTCTTCACTAGAGCAGCAACTGATTTGCCGTCTCATGAAGTATCCCTTCTTTCCCTTGCCCTTCTTGAAACTAGTGGTTTAACCATCAACAATTGATGCTCCTACTTGATTTCTACTTTCGCGGTGTCAAACATCGCGAGTTGCTCAAGGATTATCATGTCTATCCCTGATATGTTATAGTTCATCACGAAGCTCCAATAGCTTGGTGGTACTGACTATGGAGAACCATCACTATCTCATTTGGAAGATTAACTCCCACTCGATTCAAGCGATTGCAGTACTCAGACAATCTGAGCACATGCTCAACGATTGAGTTTTTCTCCCTTAGTTTGCAGGCTTAAGAAACTTGTCAGAGGTCTCATACCTCTTGACGTGGGCACTAGTTTGAAATTCCAATTTCAGGCTTTGGAACATCTCATATGTTCTGCGACGTTTCAAAAAACGTCTTTGGTGCCACAATTCTAAACCATTAGCATTACGCACTGAACTATCACGTAGTCATCAAAACGTGTATGTCAGATGTTTCCCAACATCTACAGACGATGCTCGAGGTTCAACACACTGAGCGGTGCATTAAGGACATAGCCCTTCTGTGCAGCAATGAGGACAATCCTCAGTTCACGGACCCAGTCCGCATAATTGCTACTGTCAACTCTCAACCAAATTTTCTCTAGGAACATATCTAAAACAGTAGAACCAAAGCGTGAGCTACCACATAATTTGCAAAGACCTTTTGACTATGTTCATGATAATTAAGTTCATCTAATCAAATTATTCAATGAACTCCCACTTAGATAGACATCCCTCTAGTCATCTAAGTGATACATGATCCGAATCAACTAGGCCGTGTCCGATCATCACGTGAGACGGACTAGTCATCATAGGTGAACATCTTCATGTTGATCGTATCTTCTATACGACTCATGTTCGACCTTTCGGTCTTCCGTGTTTCGAGGCCATGTCTGTACATGCTAGGCTCGTCAAGTCAACCTAAGTGTATTGCGTGTGTAAATCTGGCTTACACCCGTTGTATTCGAATGTTAGAATCTATCACACCCGATCATCACATGGTGCTTCGAAACAATGATCCTTCGCAATGGTGCACAGTTAGGAGGAACACTTTCTTGAAATTATTGCGAGGGATCATCTTGTTTAAGCTACCGTCGTTCTAAGAAAACAAGATGTAAAAACATGACAAACATCACATGCAAATCATAAAGTGACATGATATGGCCAATATCATCTTGCGCCTTTGATCTCTATCTTCGAGGCGCGGCATGATCACCTTCATCACCGGCATGACACCATGATCTCCATCATTGTGTCTTCATGAAGTTGCCTCATCAACTATTACTTCTACTACTATGGCTAACGGTTAGCAATAAAGTAAAGTAATTACATGACGTTTATGTTGACACACAGGTCATAAATAAATTAAGACAACTCCTACGGCTCCTGCCGGTTGTCATACTCATCGACATGCAAGTCGTGATTCCTATTATAAGAACATGATCAATCTCATACATCACATATATCATTCATCACATCCTTTTGGCCATATCACATCACAAAGCAAACCCTGCAAAAACAAGTTAGACGTCCTCTAATTGTTGTTGCATGTTTTACGTGGCTGCTATGGGTTTCTAGCAAGAACGTTTCTTACCTACGCAAAACCACAACAGTGATATGACAATTGCTATTTACCCTTCATAAGGACCCTTTTCATCGAATCTGATCCGACTAAAGTGGGAGAGACAGACACCCGCCAGCCACCTTATGCATCAAGTGCATGTCAGTCGATGGAACCATTCTCACGTAAGTGTACGTGTAAGGTCGGTCCGGGCCGCTTCATCCCACAATGCCGCCGGATCAAAATAAGACTAGTAACGGCAAGCAAATTGAATAAATCATCGCCCACAACTAATTTGTGTTCTACTCATGCAAAGAATCTACGCATAGACCTAGCTCATGATGCCACTGTTGGGGATCGTAGCAGAAATTTAAAATTTTCTACGCATCACCAAGATCAATCTATGGAGTAATCTAGCAATGAGGGGAAGGGGAGTGCATATATATACCCTTGTATATCGCTAAGCGGAAGCGTTGCAAGAACGCGGTTGGTGGAGTCGTACACGTAGCGATTCAGATCGCGGTCGATTCCGATCTAAGCACCGAACAACGGCGCCTCCGCGTTCAACACACGTACAGCCCGGTGACGTCTCCAGCGCCTTGATCCAGCAAGGAGAGAGGGAGAGTGACGGTGTCCTGGACTAGGGGGTACTCACCACGTCGTCTCCCGATCTGTTAGATTGGGCCGAGGACCCCCATGGCCGTATACTCATGGGCCAATTCGGACAACTGCCGCATACATGGAAGATTCTACAAGACTTGGTGATCAAGACAAGGACTCCTTCCCACCGGCGTATTCGTCTAGGACTCTTGTTATCCTAGGCCTCTGGTGCATTATATAAACTAAGGCCAGGCTAGTCGATAGAATATATACATACAATCATACCATAGGCTAGCTCCTAGGGTTTAGCCTCTCTGATCTCATGGTAGATCTACTCTTGTACTACCCATATCATCAATATTAATCAAGCATGACGTAGGGTTTTACCTCCATCAAGAGGGCCCGAACCTGGGTAAAACTTCGTGTCCCCTGCCTCCTGTTACCATCCGCCTAGACACATAGTTCGGGACCCCCTAACCGAGGTCCACCGGTTTTGACACCGACATTGGTGCTTTCATTGAGAGTTCCGCTGTGTGTCGGCAAAAGGTTGATGGCTCGCCTGCAGATCAACTGCGACTTCGGCATCTTCGTCACCAGCTCGATTGGTCACCTTGGTTCGACCAAGGACTGCGCCCTACCTCCGATCGTCATGTTCGGATGAGGGCCTTTATAAACATCAACTCCGGTCTCTACCAAGATCATGGAGGAATCATCCAGGGAGCCCGGGGGCTCAACGTCAACATTGCCCTCGGGCGACCGTGTTGTTTTTCTGGACAGCAAACTTGTGTCCGCCACCACCGCCTCCTCAAGTGTCATTTTAACGATCGCTTCACTGGAATTGTGCGGAATTGATTCTACAACGACCCTGGAAAATTTCGCCGAGTTCCGATGGAGGAATCTCTAGCAATCCACGATATACCGGAGCCCTGTCAAATCTGGACGGGAATCTGGACGAGTTTAGGGCGTGGTCTCCAGAGCCTAGCTTGGAGGTCCTTTGGAAGATCCAACTGTTCATCTACTGCGGAATTCTCATATCTACCATCCCTCCAAATTTCAGCTCGATCCGACGGTTCAAACTCCGGGAACCTTCTGATGAGTGGATCAATTTTTGGATCCGTTTTCTGCGCGAATACGGATCCGACCCGAATTCATGTTTCTTTATGAACATGACAGGAATTCTCTTCTAGGGTATTGTGCGTTGTTTTTAAACACGCGCCCGTAAATTTTTAAGCCTCCCCTAAGGTCGCCTTCATCATCATGCTGGTGTCACACCAATCCGGCAATTTTGCTCCAAGGCTGCCTACCTGCGCTAGACACGTCGTCACTTTATTGAGCCGAGCTCAACTTCTTCGGATCATCATATCGGCAAGCCGAACAAGAGTCCGGCATCGCGAAGGATAAATCATCACCAACATCGGCGCCCCACGGATTACACAAAGTGGGCATACCGGCATCGCCGCACGATCACTTCATCAAGCCGGCATCGACCATGTCACGACCTGCATCGGCAGGGCTGCACTATTGCTTCTTCAAGCTGGTGTCCATCACGCCGACCTACTTCGACTCATCGGCTGACATCGAGGCTTCGACATCTTGGCTGGACCGGGGGCTTCGCCATCTCTTCATCAACCTACTCCAGAGACTTTGGCGTCACTAGCCGACCAGCTCCATCATGATAGCTGGACCGAGGGCTTTGCCTTGGCGAGCCAACCTTGGCCAACATCGCCATACCGTCGCTTTATCGCCGATCAGGCAATGGGCATGCGGATCGAGTCCCAATTTTAGGAATCACCTTTCTTCGGATTGCTACAACAAATAAACCAGGTGCTATTAATCCTAGTATTTTTTTGCTTGTTTGGGTTTATTTTTCCCAAGGAACTATTACTCTAGTTTGTCCATCATCTGTACACAGGTCTATCAAATGATGGCCGCATTAACGACGATCGCGTGGTGGTTCAGTCAGCTTCCGTACATAGTCCAGCGAACACCGCATCCGGAACTCGTACCGACCTGTGAATTCAGGCTTTGCCACGCCTTTACCGCAGCACGCCGACGCCCTGCATCGACCTTTACTTCGGCGCTAGACCATATTTCTTTTATTACTCACTTTGCATAAATTATTTATTATGCAACGATTTTTTAATTATTATTACTATTATCTCCGATTTGCACTATTTTTTGTGCACAGGAAAATGATCCGGGGACTTCGGCATCATTCTGCCGGTCCGCATTGACCGTGCTATGTCACCACTTCAGCGTGTCGAGCTCTCCGCTCTGCCACCTCGGGACCGGCTTGGGGGATTGAACCTCGTCCCGCATCAAGCTCGGACCGCATCATCAATGCCGAACACATTAACCAGCTAAGTCGCTTTCATGCTCAAAGTTTTAATTTTTAACTTGTGTTCGGTTCGACCAAGCATTATCTTTTTTGGAAAAAAGTTGCTTGTAAAAAATTTCCTTGTCCAAACTTTGTTTGTGACACACATATTCAAATACCCCGTTTATTTGGGGGCTTCCTTTATGAAGATTTTCCTCTTGCATATGATTATACTTGTACGGCTTTGTTCCTTGTTCGTGTATTACGCCACAATATGCACCATATTGACTTAAGTGATTTGCAAGCTGGGTTGCCTGGCTCCTGTGCTTACCCCTACGTTCTCGATTGTTCGGCTAGGGAGTAAAGGGAGCACCTCTGCGATTGTCACAACCGGGTCCTCCAAGCTCTGACCTCAGACTGGGTGAAGCAGAAAGCTAGCGCTCTTATTGTTTTCAATCATGGTCGGCACACAACGGAACTCATGAGTACAAAAAATCTATTGCACAAGTCTCATAGTAATACTGAGCACCGAAGAAAGGTATCGGTGGGGGTACTATTTTCTTCGAAGATGCTTCTTACACTTCGTCTATAATATAGCATAAGTTCCCTGAGCGCGCTTTGTCTGTTACAGCCTTATGGCCCGGTTGCCTGGTTATCGGAAACACTGTCGATATTCTCGACAGGTGGAGTACATAACACTTTTCAGTCCTTGACCGAAGAGGGAGAAGCTGACGGTCGGTTAAGACATGTTTAAAGTTCGGTTGAACAAAGATATGATATAAGTACTTCGGTACATACAATATTATACATAAAATCTTTTACCCAAGTCACTTGGGGGCTCTTAACATTTATATGAGCTATTTTATAGTAAATGTGTTTTCTTCTTGGTCGTTGCAAAGTCTTTTTCTATTGCTCCTTTTTCGACGTGAGTGTGTGGTCAATAGCCAGATAACCCATTTTCTCTCTAGTGACCGCTTTAGTTTAGTTCGCTAAACTGGTCTAACGAGAAGCACTCCGCCTTCGGGATAGGAGGCTGCAGCTGTAGGCTGACCCGCTTGAAGTCTTGAGATCGGACGTGTAATGTTAAAGCACGACAGAAGTACTCTTTTTTTCTAAGACCAATTTTCGGATTGGCACCAAACACTTGACCTTGTTCGGACGTCAAGTTTTTACTGACGTTTTTTGGTTTTCCAAGCTTATGGCACTTTTAAACTATTTGTGTGTTTTCAGCACAAGTCTCGTAGTGCAATGTCAGACACCTTTATAGATTCGGCAAAAACATTCTCGGATCTCACTATATAAGCATTGGTTTCGAATTGTGTCTTCGGTCAATAGTTGGGTTGCCCAGCTCCTGCGCTTGCCTCCTACGTTCCGCTTTGTTCGGCTAGGTGTGCAAAGGGAGAACCACTGCGATTGTGCTTCCAGCTCACATGGTTAAGCACCTCAGTGGAGAAAGCCGAAAACTGACTGTTACAATAAGCGTAAACTGGTCAGCAATCCGATGACAGTGTTAAATGACGGGCCATTCATAACAATGGCCGAAGTGTTTACAGCTTGACCTCGACTATCGCCGAACACTACGGGGGCTATTAACTGGCCTCCCAAACTAAATCCTCGATATTTTGCTCTTACATTAGAGCTGAGGCTGCATGATCATGCTTAGCATGACAACCCAAATAAAGGAACCGATAGCGGGACTATTTTCTTTGGAAGACATTTCTTATGTTAAACAGTAATATAACATATCTCTCTGCGTACCTTTGGTTATAAAACCGTATGGCCAGATTGCCTTGTTTGTCTTGCCCTCATAAAGGCTTTATAAAGTAGCACAAACACTCCTCGGCTACTGGCCAAGGAGGTGGAAGCCGATGGTCGGTCTACAAAGTTTTGTACAATGCGGATCCGAGCATTAATGACATAAAGTACTTGGATACATAGAGTCATTACACATAATTTGTGATTTTACTATGGATATCGATCCTTAATTCGGCCACCCGTGCCCGATTAAGGCTCGGGGGATACTGAGCTCCGGGCTTATTATTTACAAATATTAAAGGGGCACATCGATCCCCTGATCTGGTGTTGCCACCCGACCAGTGTCTCGGGGGCTACTGCATTGCCTGTTCAATGCAGAAAATTTTAAGTGCAATACAGTTTCTGACAAGATTTTGATCCTCAGGTTGGTCGGCCGCATCCAACCTGAGTCTTGAGGACTGAGCATGCCGCTTTTTGTGTCCCGAAGTATTCTGCCGAGCTAGGACTTGATCCTCAGGCCGATTTTGCAAATCAACCTGAGTCTCAACGGCTACTGGGATCAGCGGTCTTACGTCATCCTTCAGGTGCATCTCGGGTTTTAGACCGATACACACCTTGGGGGCTACTGGCTGTATATCTCGGCAGAGAATAAATTGCACCAATAAAAAATATTGACAAAAAATCGGCCCACGGTCGGGGTGGTGCACCACCTCGGAAACAGTCCGGCATAAAGCTCGGGCACTAGTGGCTGGCTCCATAGAGGGCATTTCCAGCATTAAGCTTGGCTAAACTCCTTCAACTTTTTTGGACCAAGATGATCTATGACATCTTGGATATAGTCCGGCATTGGAGCTTGGACGCAGTCCGGCGTTGGAGCTCGGATACATTTCGGCGTTGGAGCTCGGAAGCAGTCCGGCATTAGTGCTCGGCTGCAAAAGATACCTCGAATGCTATCCGTCGTTAGAGCTCGGACGCAAGAGGACACTGCCTCCCGGGAACAACTTCAAACCCGAGGTGTGGCATAAAAATAACAAGGCATTGATAAAGGCCGGAAACTTAAAGGGGCTCCTCGGATACCCGACGTGTAAACTCGTCAAATGCATTTCGGCGATCCTCAAGATCGAAGATGGGAAGATTTGTTGAACCAGTTTCCAAGACCGACAACCGAAGATGAAGAAGAATCGAGGAGCGTCCCTAACTTGAAGACCGGTTCAGGGGGCTACTGATGGTGTCCTGGACTAGGGGGTACTCACCACGTCGTCTCCCGATCTGTTAGATTGGGCCGAGGACCCCCATGGCCATATACTCATGGGCCAGTTCGGACAACTGCCGCATACATGGAAGATTCTACAAGACTTGGTGATCAAGACAAGGACTCCTTCCCACCGGCGTATTCGGCTAGGACTCTTGTTATCCTAGGCCTCTGGTGCATTATATAAACCGAGTCCAGGGTAGTCGATAGAATATATACATACAATCATACCATAGGCTAGCTCCTAGGGTTTAACCTCTCTGATCTCGTGGTAGATCTACTCTTGTACTACCCATATCATCAATATTAATCAAGCAGGACATAGGGTTTTACCTCCATCAAGAGGGCCCGAACCTGGGTAAAACTTCGTGTCCCCTGCCTCCTGTTACCATCCGCCTAGACACACAGTTTGGGACCCCCTACCCGAGATCCGCCAGTTTTGACACCGATAGAGAGGTTGGGGAAGACTCTGTCCAGCAGCAACACGACGGCGTGGTGATGGTGGAGGAGCGCGGGACTCTAGCAGGGCTTCGCCAAGCACTACGGGAGACGAGGAGGGAGAGAGGTTGGGCTGCGCCAAGAGGGATATCATATCATATGTTGGGCAGCCCCCAATACCTCAAGTATATATAGGGGAAGGGGAGGGGCTGCGCCCCCATCTAGGGTTCCATCCCTAGGGTGGCGGCAGCCCCCAAAAACCATCTAGGGTGCGTCCAAGGGGGAGGGAGAGGGGGGCGCCCTAGGGTGGGCCTTAAGGCCCATCTGGACCTAGGGTTTGCCCCCTCCCACTCTCCATGCACCTTTGGCCTTGGTGGGGGGGGGCACCAGCCCACCTGGGGCTGGTCCCCTCCCACACTTGGCCCACGCAGCCTTCTGGGGCTGGTGGCCCCACCTGGTGGACCCCCGGGACCCACCCGGTGGTCCCGGTACGTTACCGATAGCACCTGAAACTTTTCCGGTGACCAAAACGGTACTTCCCATATATAAATCTTTACCTCTAGACCATTCAGGAACTCCTCGTGATATCCGGGATCTCATCCGAGACTCCGAACAACATTCGGTAATCACGTACATACTTTCCCTATAACCCTAGCGTCATCGAACCTTAAGTGTGTAGACCCTACGGGCTCGGGAGTCATGCAGACATGGCCGAGACAACTCTCCGGTCAATAACCAACAGCGGGATCTGGATACCCATGTTGGTTCCCACATGCTCCACGATGATCTCATCGGATGAACCACGATGTCAAGGATTCAGTCAATCCCGTATACAATTCCCTTTGTCTACCGGTATAGTACTTGCCCGAGATTCGATTGTCGGTATCCTGATACCTTGTTCAATCTCGTTACCAGCAAGTCTCTTTACTCGTTCCGTAACACATCATCCCGTGATCAACTCCTTGGTGACATTGTGCACATTATGATGATGTCCTACCAAGTTGGCCTAGAGATACCTCTCCGTTACACGGAGTGACAAATCCCAGTCTCGATTCGTGCCAACCCAATAGACACTTTCGGAGATGCCCGTAGTGCACCTTTATAGACACCCAGTTACGTTGTGGTGTTTGGTACACCCAAAGCATTCCTACGGTATCCGGGAGTTGCACAATCTCATGGTCTAAGGAAATGATACTTGACATTAGAAAAGCTTTAGCATACGAACTACACGATCTTGTGCTAGGCTTAGGATTGGGTGTTGTCCATCACATCATTCTCCTAATGATGTGATCCCGTTATCAATGACATCCAATGTCCATGTTCAAGAAACCATGACCATCTATTGATCAACGAGCTAGTCAACTAGAGGCTTATTAGGGACATGGTGTTGTCTATGTATCCACACATGCATCTGAGTTTCCTATCAATGCAATTCTAGCATGGATAATAAACGATTATCATGAACAAGGAAATATAATAATAACTAATTTATTATTGCCTCTAGGGCATATTTCCAACACCCCCTACCTCGTGGCCTCTTGTTAGTTGGCTTGACGTAGGGTCCAAGTATCCTGAGTTGTATTCGGTGAGAAAATCACGTTCCCGATGGTTTCATTTCGTTTGGACTCTGTTTGATATTCCTTTTCTTCAAAACCCTAAAACAGGAAAAAAACAGCAATTCTGGGATGGGCCTCCGGTTAACAGATTAGTCCCAAAATTATATAAAAAGTGGATAATAAAGCCCAATAATGTCCAAAATAGTAGATAATATAGCATGGAGCAGTCAAAAATTATAGATACGTTGGAGACGTATCAATACTCTAGATGCATGCTGGATAGCGATCGATGTGTGGAGTTATAGTAGTAGATGCAGGCAGGAGTCGGTCTACTTGACACGGACGCGATGCCTATATTCATAATCATTGCCTTGGATATCGTCATAACTTTGTGCTTTTCTATCAATTGATCGACAGTAATTTGTTCACCCACCGTTTTATTTTCCTTCAAGAGAGAAGCCTCTAGTGAAACCTATGGCCCCTGAGTCTATTTTCCATCATATATCTTCAGATCTATAAACCAAAAAAACCCAAAAATATCTTACTGCAATTTATTTACTTTTACTTTCTTTTATGTTTTAGTAATCTTTTATATCTATCTCTATCAGATCTCGCCTTCGCAAGTGACCGTGAAGGGATTAATAACCCCTTTATCGGGTTGGGTGCAAGTGTTGATTGTTTGTGCAGCTGCATAGATTGGAGACTTACTTGTATCTGCTACTGGATTGATACCTTGGTTCTTAACTCAGGGAAATACTTAGCTCTACTTTGCTGCATCACCCTTTCCTCTTAAAGGGAAAAAACCAACGCAAGCTCAAGAAGTAGCAATCATTCTTCTAACCTCATACCCTCAACGTTGTTTTAGGAATATCTTTACAATTAGTAATATCCTAATATCTGGAAAACATGATCACCAACAACACTTGAGCCAGTCTTAGAGGCGAGACCAGGAACCTATTTTATTCCGTTTATCATTCCACACGTGCATATGTGTTTTCCACTGAATCGCATATTCCAGGATCATAGCAGTTATAACATGGAATATAAACTCTTAACTATGAATATGAAAATATAATAACACAATATTATTGCCTCTAGGGCATATTTCCAACTCCGACCACGCTGGACAAGATCCTAGATAGGCCCTGCCAGATCCACAGCACCTCAGACAAGCCCGCCAACCACACCAACTGTTGGTGTCAAAACTGGCGGATCTCGAGTAGGAGGTCCCAAACTGTGCATCTAAGGCTGATGGTAACAGGAGGCAGGGGACACAATGTTTACCCAGGTTCGGGCCCTCTTGATGGAGGTAATACCCTACTTCCTGCTTGATTGATCTTGATGATATGAGTATTACAAGAGTTGATCTACCACGAGATCGTAGAGGCTAAACCCTAGAAGCTAGCCTATGATTATGATTGTTGTTGTCCTATGGACTAAACCCTCCGGTTTATATAGACACCGGAGGGGGCTAGGGTTACACAGAGTCGGTACAGAGAAGGAGATCTACATATCCGAATCGCCAAGCTTGCCTTCCACGCAAAGGAGAGTCACACCCGGACATGGGACGAAGTCTTAAATCTTGTATCTTCATGGTCCAACAGTCCGGCCAAAGTATATAGTCCGACTGTTCGAGGACCTCCTAATCCAGGACTCCCTCCGTAGCCCCTGAACCAGGCTTCAATGACGATGAGTCGGGCGCACAGATTGTCTTAGGCATTGCAAGGCGGGTTCCTTCTCCGAATACTCCATAGAAGATTTTGAACACAAGGATTGTGTCCGGCTCTGTAAAACAAATTCCACATACCACCATAGAGAGTATACTATTCCACAAATCTAATCTGCTAACAACTTTTCATAAGGTGATGTCCTGCCGCGGTCCAGTCATTACAAACCGTTTTTCCCAGCCTGCCACTGCACGTGTTGCGAAGCAGTTTTGTTGGCACGTCTTGTCGATGCAGAGATTGTGTTCCCCTTATCACGGGATTCTCATCAATACGGGTGTGGGTAACCCAATCGTGCTTGTTAGTATGACTCCTCGATTTTAGGCAAGTTCCAAACGGCCACGCGGAGGACGCTTGATATTCACCCTCTTTATAAAGGGGCCAAGGTCTGTCCTTTTCTTCTCGTGCTCGATCCTTGCCTTCCCCCACCTCGAGTTCCAACACCCAAGGCTCAGGCTAAGCACTTCGGACCTTCAACCATGTACGGATCCAACCTTCAAGGTCGGTGGATGGCCTCCTCCGTCACAGAGGAGGACATCAAGAAGCTAAGGGAAGCCAGGTATCTGACCGCCGAAATCCCGCACAGGCTGCCTGCTCAAGGGCAGGTCATCCCCACCCCCGAACCCAACGAGAGTGTCGAATTTGTTTCCCACTTCCTCCGAGGGCTAGGCTTTAGTCTTGATCCCTTTGTTAGAGGGCTTATGTTCTATTACCGGCTCGATTTCCATGATCTAGCTCCAGATTCCATCCTTCACATCTCATCGTTTATGTCGTGTGTGAGGCCTTCCTCCGCATCACCCCACACTTCGGCTTATGGCTCAAGACCTTCAATGTGAAGCCGAAGACGATCGTTGGGTGACACTCACAATGCGGAGCGCCATAATAAGCAAAGGCGCCGATCCTCTATGGCCAAAGGGTTCCTTCCTAGAGGTGTCCAACTTATGGCAGCGGGAGTGGTTTTACATCACAGTTCCCCGAGGTACAAAGTGGGCAGCTGCCCCCGCCTTCCACTTGGCCCCCCCGCCGCAACTAGCGTCATGGATCAACAAGGGGCTGGACTAGGGGCCAGTAAATGACGTGCTGACATTGCAAAGTCGCATCCGAGATCTCCTCAAGAGGGATGTCAGTCTTGTCAAGGTAATGCAAGTTATGCTAGTTCGTCGGGTCCTGCCATGCCAACGTCGATCTCTCCGTATGTGGGAGTTCAACCCGGAAGGACCGTGAACTATTCAGCAATCCTTCGGCATGACGCTCGAAGAGATGTATGGATTGTTCTTCGGATCACGAATAAAGTGTTCGGACACCACCGAGGATGCGGGTCTCAACTGCAACCGTCTAGATACCCACATAAGTAATTCTGTGGCCGAACATGCTATCTTTTTATTTGTCACAACATCATTCTAAAAAAATCACTCTCGGCCAGGACTAGATAAGAAAGGCGGAGAGGATCAGGTGTTCGGCCCCCCTTCCCGATGACTCACCGGATCTTGTACTAGCCAGGATGCTTGATCACACGCCTTATCAATTGCCATCAGGGGAAGATAAAGGGAGGAATAAAGAAGCCGAAAGCGGGCTTCACACATTACTCATCCAAACCGGGGGAATTGGTGTCTCCACGAAGGAGGATAATCGGGGAGAAGAATCTAGAATCCCCTCTCCCCAAGGAAGGAAAAGGACCGCCTCTGAAGACTTGGAAACGAAGGTTTCCAAACGAGGGAAGAAACCTTCGCAAGGGGGCCCTGCCCCGGAGGGTGTCCTTGCCGTACAACGCCCGCAAGGGGGCCAGCCCTCCATCGAGCTGTAAGTGAACAAGAGTACTTTGTTAATTATATCCTGCTTTATCTCCGAGGACAATAACCGAGACATATATCTTGCAGTCCGGCTCGTAGCCCTTCTCGACAAAGTTTGTCTTCGGGGGATCTTCTTCCGAAGATGATGGAGAGCGAAACGCCTCCCCCTGTCTCCCCGCCTCCTGGGGCGGATGACCCCGAGGTGTCATCATGGAGGATTTCTCCTGATCCGCCAAGGCCAGAAGGTAACCCTTCGGCCACCCGAAGTCCGGAGTATTAGGCTCCTAAGGAGAGCAACAGAAAGAGTCTGGGACTTTCTGGTGCACAACCAGACGTACTGATGGGTCCTTTGGAGCAAGCGGCTATCTCAGAGGCGCATCGTACTTTAATGGGTACGGTGGTTGAGAGGATTTCATCCGCCAAGAGTGGGTTTCATGAAGCTTTTACGAGCCTGCTAAGAGGCTTTGAGGTACGCAAAGTAATATATTTTTTTACGGTACCGCACATGCTAGGTGTGCTCTATACAGATAGTAGCCCCTGAGACTCTGGATGTTGTCCAGAGGCGGCAAACAGAGGATCATAGTCCTAGGTAATGATCGTGTTGCTTTCATGTGCATGCGGTTGAGGGTCTAGTGGCTGGCCGGACTGCTGAGTTTGTCAGACTGAGGCGGCAGCTTGACGCGGCAGATGCCGACATTGCGCTTGTGAACAAGCGGCTTGACGAGGCACAGGGTATGTATTTTTGGGTGGTCAACAAATATTTAGAGGAGCATCATGCTAGTATCTATAATATGCTGTGACTGCAGATGGAGCTGCCGCCGTGGAGACCCTTCGGGCGGAACTTGCCCGAGCCAAGGAACAAGCCATGAGAAGTGATGCGGTCGCCCTAAAGGCAGCCGAAGAGTTAAGAGCCGAACAGGCTACTCATCGCCAGAGCGAAGATAAAATAGCCAAGATGGCTGTTGAGCTGAAAGATGCTACCGGCTGATATGAGCTTCTTGAAAAGGAAAGCCAAGCGAAAGCGGCTGACCTGAAGAAAGCCGTGGAAGCAGCCAAGGAAACCTACTCTAAAATCAGAGCGGCAAAGGAGGAGCTCCGTCAAGCCGAAGATATCACGGCTGGGAAGCCCTTTTTGTTATGGACGAAGTTCGGAGATCCGAAGTATGCCCCTCTGGATCAATTATGGAGTGTTGCAGACGCATACTTGGACTTGGCCATGAGTGCTGCTGATGCGACTGAGTTTTTCAAAGATCAGAAAGATCATGAAGTGGAAAGGTTGTTTTGGTCGCAGTTCAGTGCTCCAATACGTCCGCTGCTGTTGAATGAACAAATGGCCGAGTGGGCCAAGCTCCATAGGTTGTCCGGACTTGCCATGAGGTCTGTCGTGGATCATCTTTGGCCGAAGGGACCAAGGCCGAATAGTTATTTTGATTTAGTGCAACGATTCCTTGGTGTTGTGCCGCATGTCGACGCTGTAAAGAGGTCGGCGTGCATAGAGGGTGCGCGGATGGCCCTTGCCCGTGTTAAGACATACTGGGCAGAGATAGAGGCCACCGGTATTGCAACCCGGGATCCGGTCGTAGGCCAGGTCTCGGCTGAGCACTATTTTGAAGAAGTCCTAGAAGGCGCTCATTTAATAGAGGCTCAGTGCTCGAAGAGTATCATGTTCGAGTGACATGTATCCCAATTGTAAAAACAATGCTATTTGAATTATAAAGGTTGTTTTTATACTTTTGCCTGAAAGTATTGTGATGCCTCCTGTGCGGCCGTTTATGTATGTATATAACCTAAAAGTTTGCAGTCGTCGGCTTCAGCCCCCATGCATATAATGCGGGGGTGTTCAGAAAAGCGCGTATTCACACTTGACCCAACATCTTGGTCTATTAAGGAGGTGATAGCACAGCGAACAAGGCAATCAGACTATATAGCTTTAACACTTTCACTTAGCCATAGGAGTTTGATGGTGGGGCTACTATATAGCCCCTGGTACTTCCGAGCTCATCCGAATATGGTGCGCGTACATACATGACCGAGAAACCGGTCCTTCGTTAATGTGGAGGAATCACGAAGATTCTGCTGAGTCCTCGAGTGGTTGACCAGTCTCGCGCTTTATCATGACAGTTAGTTTTCGGCTTTCTCTACTGAGGTGCTCATCTAGATGAACCAGGGCAGAATCGCAGTAGTTCTCCCGGTGCCACCTTAGCCGATAGAGTGGAACGTAAGGTAGCAAAACACGGGAGCCGGGAAAACCCAACTATTGACCAAAGACATGATTCGGAGCTGATGCATATAAGGCCAAACTCACGACGCCGAACACTCCCTAAGGTATTCGTACTTTACAACATATGCTGGGCTGAGTAACGCCCTCGATAATGAGCCCTGAATTTCCAGGTACCTGCATTAGTCTGACATGACGAAATGCCAATAACGCCAGCATCCCCTTTCGGTTCTGTTGAGTATCCAGAGGGAGTGAAGCAACAAGAGGCAGTAAAAAAGGTTTACATAGGGTCTTAATCTAAAAAGAAGCCTTTGAGCGGGGCCCTGCTACACGTCTGCGCCTGTGTCTCCGTTGTGCCTTATCCTGGAAGGGTGTAGCACGATGATCATCTGTAAAAGAGAAAAACCCAGGTGAAAGTCTTCGTGCGAAAAATTGGTTATTCTTAATGAACCATTAAAATGCAATCTAAATAGGGTCAAGCCGAACTGTAGCCCTTTTTACATGCGGGAAGCCCCTAGCACCACCTATGGGGGTATATCCATCGACCCAATCTCAGGTTTATCTGGGCTGTTACAGCTAGTGGTGCGCCGGACTCGTCTAACCGTGTCCACAGTCTTGACGACCAATCATTTATTCTGGTTGGAGAGGCCATTTAGTGATTGGCTGCTAGAGCCGCCACATCTTCCTTCGTACGTAAGGAACGCTCTATGTTTCTGCTAACTATGATGATGCCACGTGGACCGGGCATCTGAAGCTTAAGATAAGCGTAATGTGGTACTGCATTAAAATGAGCGAAGGCTGTTCTTCCGAGTAGTGTGTGATGGCCGCTTCGGAATGGAGTGATGTCGAAGGTTAATTCTTCGCTTCGGAAGTTGTCGGGAGAACTGAACACATCCTCTAGTACTAGAGAGCCCGTGCAGCGGGCCTCTGGGCCTGGTATTACTCCTTTAAAGGTAGTATTGCTTTGGCTGATTCTTGTCGGGTCTATCCCCATTTTGTGGACGGTGTCCTGATATATCAGATTAATACTAGTGCTGCTGTCCATGAGGACTTGGGTGGGATGGTATCCGTCAATTATTGGGTCTAGCACCAAGGCAGCCGATCCTCCGTGTCGGATACTAGTCCGGTGATCCCTGTGATCAAAAGTGATCGGGCAGACCGACCAAGGGTTGAACTTGGGGGTGACGGGCTCCATGGTGTATACGTCTCGGAGTGTGCGTTTGCACCTCCTCTTCGGTATGTGAGTTGCGTAAACCATGTTCACTTTTTTAACCTCTCGTGGGAATTTTTTTTGTCCCCCAGTGTTCGGCTGGCAAGGCTCATCCTCGTCTTCGCTTGGTGTCTCCCTCCCCTTGTGTTCGGCGTTTAGCTTGCCGGCCTGCTTGAAGACCCAGCATTCTTTGTTGGTGTGATTTGCAGGTTTGTCGGAGGTGCCATGAATCTGACATAATCTGTCTGGAATCTTGTTTAGGCTGGACGGTCCATCTTTGCTTGTGGGATCTTGAAGTAGATGTGTCTAGAGGGGGGTGATTAGACACTTAATGCTAAACTTGCAATTTTTAAGCTTTTTCGGTTTAAGTGGAGTTTAGGCATAATTTCATCATTCACAATACATATCAAGCAAGCATGCAAAGAGTATATGAGCAGCGGAATGTAAAGCATGCAACTTGCAAGAATGTAAGGGGAAGGGTTTGGAGAATTCAAACGCAATTGGAGACACGGATGTTTTTCCCGTGGTTCAGATAGGTGGTGCTATCCTACATCCACGTTGATGGAGACTTCAACCCACAAAGGGTAACGGTTGCGCGAGTCCACGGAGGGCTCCACCCATGAAGGGTAACGGTTGCGCGAGTCCACGGAGGGCTGCACCCACAAAGGGTCCATGAAGAAGCAACCACCCACAAAGGGTCCACGAAGAAGCAACCTTGTCTATCCCACCATGGCCATCGCCCACAAAGGACTTGCCCCACTAGCGGTAGATCTTCACGAAGTAGGCGATCTCCTTGCCCTTACAAACTCCTTGGTTCAACTCCACAATCTTGTCGGAGGCTCCCAAGTGACACCTAGCCAATCTAGGAGACACCACTCTCCAAGAAGTAACAAATGGTGTGTAGGTAATGAACTCCTTGCTCTTGTGCTTCAAATGATAGTCTCCCCAACACTCAACTCTCTCTCATAGGATTTGGATTTTGTGCAAAGAAGATTTGAGTGGAAAGCAACTTGGGGAAGGCTACAGATCAAGATTCATATGGTAGGAATGGAATGTCTTGATCTCAACACATGAGTAGGTGGTTCTCTCTCAGAACATATGAGTTGGAATTGTGTATGTGTTCTGATAGCTCTCTCTTTTGAATGAAGAGGAGGTGGAGGGGTATATATAGCCTCCACACAAAATCCAACCATTACACACAGTTTTCCAATCTCGGTGGGACCGAATCAACAAACTTGGTCGGACCGAAAATGTAAACCTAGTGACCGTTAGAGATTTTCGGTGGGACTGACATGCAACTCAGTAGGACCGATATGGTTAGGGTTTGGGCATAACGTAATCTCGGTGAGACCGATTACACAAACTCGGTGAGACCGATTTTGGTAATTAGCTAACCAGAGAGTTGGTCAAGCAAACTCGGTGGGACCGATTTGCTCTTTCGGTGAGACCGAAAAGTTACAAAAAGGAAACACTGAATTTACATTGCAATCTCGGTGGGACCGATTGCATATCTCGGTGGGACCGAAAATATTGCAATAGGTAACAAAGAGTTTGCAATCCCATCTCGGTGAGACCGAGATCCCTATCGGTAGAACCGAATTGCTAGGGTTTGGCAGTGGCTTATGACAAGTGAAACTCGGTGGCGCCGGATAGGAATAATCGGTAGGTCCGAGTTTGGCTTTAGGTCATATGTGGAAGTGGGAAAGTAGTTGAGGTTTTTGGAGCATATCACTAAGCACATGAAGCAAGAGGCTCATTAAGCAACACCTCATCCCTCCTTGATAGTATTGGCTTTTCCTATGGACTCAATGTGATCTTGGATCACTAAAATGTAAAATGAAGAGTCTTGAGCTTGAAACTTTAGCCAATCCTTTGTCCTTAGCATCTTGAAGGAGTTCCCACAACCTTTAGTCCATGCCACTCCATTGTTGAACTTATCTGAAACATGCTAGATAGAAATGTTAGTCCAACAAGAGATATGTTGTCATCAATTATCAAAACCACCTAGGGAGCACTTGTGCTTTCAATCTCCCCCTTTTTGGTAATTGATGGCAACATACATCAAAGGTTTAGATAAAGATATAAAGAACAGCAAGTAAAGCTTTGGAAGGACATGTAACAAGCATAGGCTCCCCCTACATGTGTGCACTCATGTAAATATGAAATATAGAGGCATGTGAGAGCATAGCCATGATAGAGTAGGCAATGTGTTACATGTATCTTGGCAATATGCATCAGAGCAAAAGATTATCAAGGAAAATACCTTCATGCTCATGAGTCCTTCTTGCAAACAGTATGTACATAAGCAAGAACTCCTCATACTCATGATTTTGATGCATATACTTACCTTGTGGTCTTGAGTTGGCTTAGGATGAAATGAACCTGCACAAACAAAGTTAGATAACACAGGTACATCCACTAGCCAGAGCAAACAAAAGAAACCACAAGAATACCAAGACTGGGATGACATGTAGAGAGTAAGTACAAGGTACCACATTGAATTCAACATGTCCCCAAGAATAAAGATATGCAATGAATTTGACTGATTTCTTTCCCTTAGGTGTCTTGCTCCCCCTGAATCTTACATGGGATATTGGGAGAAGATAGGGAACAGAAAATCAGAGCTGAAAGATACAAATGGATAGAACTTAATGCAAATACATGTCTTTCTCCCAAAAAGACATGTGACATCTCTCCTCTTGAACATCAAGCATCTGGGATCCTTGAGTATTTTCTCTCCCTGGAAATCTCTCTCTCCCCCTTAACAATATCTGGGATCCTTGAGACTTTCTCTCCCCCTTGAGGTCTCTCTCTCCCCCTTAATACTTTCTCTCTTGTAGGTTTGGTCCTTGAGACTGTTTCTCTCCCTTGATGTGATCTCTCTCTCCTACAAGCTTTGATGTGATCTCTCTCTCCCCCTTTGACATCAATTTCCAAGAAGGTTTTTCCTGGAATCCGTTGAATAGGTTTGGTCCTTGAGATTCAGCACAAAGCAGAGGATAAAATTGTGATGCTTGTAGAGGACAAGATTCATTGAGTGGAGCTGGATCAGAAGAAATGTAGAACAAGTGGCAAACTGTTTTTCTGATTGCAAAGTCGGTGGCACCGAGTGGCATATTTCGGTCATACCGAAAAGATTCGGTTGGACCAAAAATTGCAAGTCGGTGAAACCGAGTTTACACAGAGAAAAACACTTGTCACCTCAGCTTACTAGACATGTAGGATCTCACAAAGATTTGCAATGAATTACCTGAAGGATTTGCAAGGAATTAAATGCAGAAAATGCAGAACAAAAACAAAGAGAAAAGAGAAGAAACTGAAAGATCTAGATGAAGTTTTTTTTTGAAAAAGAGAAAGAAAATAAACATGCATGAGACAAATGCAATAACACAAAGAAAGAACACAAGAGAGCTTCATCTAGAGTTGGGCGGTGACATAGTCACCTATGTTAGAGTATATTGACTTAGGAGTCAAGTGGGAACACTTGATCATAGGTCATACTCGTCGTTTAAGCTCAAAATGGGGTTACCATTTTTCGTTTAAGCATCTTGATGTATTCACATCTTGTTGAGTTGCTTTGACTCACGTCTTGGAGTAAAGCTTCACTAAGATGGAATAACATACCTTGGGTGGTGGTGTGGTTCTTGCTCATGTAGTTGAACTTGTGTGGGTGCTCAAGGTTGATGTAGCTCATCAAGAGTTGGGAGCACCACTTGGAGTTTGAGTTCATCTACCTACATGGGTTAGTTCTTGCAAGGAAGAGCACTTGTGTATCCAAAAATGACAATCATGAAGCTTAACATAGAATTTGTCAAAGGATATGTTTGAATGGTTTTGTGCTTCCTTGTCTTCAACCACTATTGTGTAGAGTCTTGGTGATGTAGAGATTGCTCAAGATGTGAGTGAGTCGCAATCTCATGGAATTAGATTCAACCAAGCACCTACATGGGTTAGACAACATGCAAGGTGCAAATATATCCAAGATATAAGATAGTTATCATAAGAGATATATCATGGATTAGTCATAAGCTCATGTCTTGCATGTATCCAATGGAGTTTCTACTCCAAGTTCGAAGCATCAATGATGTTCAATTCTCCTCTCAACCTGCAAAACACTTTCTCATCAAGAGGTTTAGTAAATATATCCGCTAATTGCTTATCGGTGCGAACATGCTTAAGATTAATGTCACCCTTAGCAACATGATCTCGAATGAAATGATGACGAACTTCAATATGCTTAGTTCGAGAATGTTGTACAGGATTATGACCAATTTTGATAGCACTTTCATTGTCACAAAGCAGTGGAACATGTTTCACATAAATCCCATAATCTTTAAGAGTTTGGGTCATCCAAAGTAATTGAGCACAACATGAACCAGCGGCAATGTATTCCGCTTCGGCGGTGGATAAGGATACCGAGTTTTGTTTCTTGGAAGACCAAGACACAAGAGATCTACCAAGAAATTGACAAGTACCCGAAGTGGACTTTCTATCAACCTTGTCTCCGGCATAATCCGAGTCGGAATAGCCAACAAGATCAAAAGAAGACCTCTTAGGATACCAAATGCCAAAATTTGGTGTATGGATTAAATATCTCACTATCATTTTCACAGCCTTAAGATGACAATCTTTAGGAGCAGCTTGATATCGTGCACACATGCACACACTTAGCATAATATCGGGACGTGAAGCACATAGGTATAACAATGAACCAATCATAGAGCGATAAACCTTTTGATCAACCGGTTCAGCATCTTTGGTCAAATCATTATGTCCACTAGTAGGCATGGGTGTAGACATACCTTTGCATTCTTACATATTGAACTTCTTGAATAAGTCCTTGGTGTACTTTGTTTGAGAGACAAATGTACCTTCCTTAGTTTGCTTGATTTGCAAACCGAGAAAGAATTTGAGTTCACTCATCATAGACATCTCAAACTTCTCTGACATTAGCTTTCCAAACTTTTCACTAAAGAGAGGGTTAGTTGAACCAAATATGATATCATCAACATAAATTTGGCATACAAATAGTTCTCCATTAACCCTTTTAGTAAAAAGAGTAGAATCAATTTTACCAATTTCAAAACCACTTGTAGTAAGGAACTTGGTCAAGCATTTATACCATGCTCTAGGAGCTTGTTTAAGACCATAAAGAGCTTTGTGAAGTTTGTAAACATGATTTGGTTTCTTAGGATTGATAAACCTGGGAGGTTGTTTGACATAAACTTCCTTCTCTATTTCACCATTTAGAAAAGCACTTTTAATGTCCATTTGGTACAAGGTGATATTATGGTGATTAGCATATGCAAGTAAGATGCGAATGGACTCAAGTCTAGCAACGGGAGCATATGTCTCACCATGGTCCATACCTTCGACTTGTGTGTACCCTTGGGTGACGAGACGTGCTTTGTTGTGAACCACTTTTCCATCTTCATCTTGCTTGTTGCAAAACACCCATTTGGTACCAATGATGTTGTGGTTGTTGTCGGGCTTCTCAACCAATGTCCAAACTTGGTTTCTCTCAAAGTTGTGTAGCTCTTCATGCATAGCGTTTATCCAATCCGGATCTTCCAATGCTTCTTCAACCTTCATAGGTTCAATGCTAGAGATGAATGAATAGTTTTCACAAAAGTTAGCTAAACGAGTTTTTGAGCGAGTGATTCTCCCGGTTTGTATATCATTGAGGATTTGCTCGACGGGATGATCTTTGGCAATTCTTGCTCGAACTCGTGAGAGCTTTTGCTTGGGTCTTCATTCAACATCTTCTTCATCTTATTCTTCTTCTTGGCCTTCTTCATTGTTGACGTTGTCGTTCTCTTGTCGTGGTGGAGAAGGAGGTTGTTGATGTTCGTCTTGATGTACTTCCTCGTCTTCTTCATCTTGGTGTGTCCCACTTGTGGATGCTTCCGTATCAATTCTTGGTTCACCTTGTCGTGAAGTAGAAGCTTCCACTTGGACGGACGAGGTACTCTCCTTCACCTCCATTGGACGAATTTTGCCAATGGATAAGTCTTGGATTGCTTCTGAAGGGTCTTTGTCTCCTACATCAATTGGCAATTGCTCTACTTGCGAGCCACTAGATTCATCAAACTTCACATCTACCGTCTCTTCAACCTTTCGGGTGAAATTGTTGTAGACACGGTAAGTGTGAGAGTTTGAGCCATAACCAAGTAGAAAACCTTCATGAGATTTAGGAGCAAACTTTGAACGACAATGCTTATCAAGAATGTAGCACTTTGAGCCAAATACTCGAAAGTATCCAACTTGGGGTTTGTTACCGGTGAGAAGCTCGTATGCCGTCTTGCCGAGTAGCTTGTGAAGATACAAGCAATTTGTTGCGTGACAAGCTGTCTCAACCGCTTCTGCCCAAAAGTGTTTCGGCGTCTTGTATTCATCAAGCATCGTTCTTGCCATTTCGATGAGCGTCCGGTTCTTCCTCTCAACAACTCCATTTTGTTGAGGTGTGTACGTAGCCAAGAACTCGTGTGAAATCCCTTCTTCGTCAAGAAAGGTGTCCACATTTGCATTCTTGAACTCCGTTCCGTTGTCACTCCGAACCTTCTTAATCTTCACGTCAAACTGATTTTGGGCCTTCCTAGCGAAGTTTCTGAAGATCTTCTGGACCTACGACTTGTCATTAAGAAAGAACACCCACGTAAATCTTGAAAAATCATCAACTATAACTAGACCAAAAGAATTTCCACCGAGACTCTTGTAGGCATTGGGACCAAAAAGATCCATATGAAGTAGCTCGAGTGGCCTCCTTGTGGTCATGATGTTCTTCACGGGATGTCTTCCTCCAACCTGTTTACCTGCTTGACAAGCACTGCAAAGTCTATCCTTATCAAATATGACATTATTAACTCCAAGGATATGATTTCCTTTAATAAGCTTGTCAAGGTTTCTCATGCCAACGTGACCTAGTCGTCTATGCCACAACCAACCTTTTGAGGATTTAGCAACAAAGCAAGTTTTAGGTTGTGCCTTTTTAGAGAAATCGACAATGTAAAGATCACCTCTACGCATACCGGTAAAGACCATTTTATGATTGTCTCGACGAAATACTTGGCAATCTACCTCAGTAAATAGGACATTCAAACCGAAATTAGCAAGTCTAGATACTGAAAGTAAGTTGTAGCCAAGAGATTCAACGAGCATGACAATTTAAATGGAACTATCATGTGAGATGGCCACCTTACCAAGGCCAACCACTTTACCCTTTGAATTATCACCAAAGGTGACATATTTTCGAGGGCCGTCATTTTCAGCAAGCTCATGAAACATCTCTTCATCTCCGGTCATATGATCAGTACATCCACTATTAAGAACCCATTCCTTTCCTCCTGATTCATATCCCCGAAGATTTGCCATAAGACCAAAATGTCTCATTGCATCTTCAAGATCGAAGTCACTATCATCATCATCATCATCATCATAGTATCCATGTTCATCATGATCTTGTGACTCATCATTTCCTAGAGAGGGTAATTCATTAGATAAATGATCATCAAGGTGGTCACTTTTATGAATTCTTATAGCTTCGAATATGATATCACTAATGATTCCAACATCTCCTTTAGCATGCTTAAGATTGGTAAGTTCAAAAAGACAATTACCAAAACTAGGATCACTAGAGTTCATCTTACTCAAGGCAATAGATTTATCGAGAATTTCATCCAAAGTTTTCAAGGAATGATCGGGAAATCATTCCTCAAGAAATTTCCATATAGTATAGGCACAATTAAGAGTAGGCAAACTTGCAATCAAATTTTTGGGAAATATTCTAATGATGAGCTCAATAGTTCTAAGATTGCGAATCATGTCAATATCTTCATCTAGGGTAGGATGCAAAGGATCAATATGAGGAGCACAAGGACCAGCAATATACTTGTTCAAATGATATTGATTGAAGATTACAAGCATTTCATTTTTCCACTCATGAAAATACTCTCCATCAAGAATAGGCACTCTATGTCTAAGACTCCCTAAAGTAGACACATCCATCTTCCTCCAATGGTGATTAAACCAAGGCAATGGAAACCAAAGCTCTGATACCACTTGTGGGATCTTGAAGTAGATGTGTCTAGAGGGTGGGTGATTAGACACTTAATGCTAAAGTTGCAATTTTTAAGCTTTTTCGGTTTAAGTGGAGTTTAGGCATAATTTCATCATTCACAATACATATCAAGCAAGCATGCAAAGAGTATATGAGCAGCGGAATGTAAAGCATGCAACTTGCAAGAATGTAAGGGGAAGGGTTTGGAGAATTCAAACGCAATTGGAGACACGGATGTTTTTCCCGTGGTTCGGATTGGTGGTGCTATCCTACATCCACGTTGATGGAGACTTCAACCCACGAAGGGTAACGGTTGCACGAGTCCACGGAGGGCTCCACCCATGAAGGGTAACGGTTGCGCGAGTCCACGGAGGGCTCCACCCACAAAGGGTCCATGAAGAAGCAACCACCCACAAAGGGTCCACGAAGAAGCAACCTTGTCTATCCCACCATGGCCATCGCCCACAAAGGACTTGCCTCACTAGCGGTAGATCTTCACGAAGTAGGCGATCTCCTTGCCCTTACAAACTCCTTGGTTCAACTCCACAATCTTGTCGGAGGCTCCCAAGTGACACCTAGCCAATCTAGGAGACACCACTCTCCAAGAAGTAACAAATGGTGTGTAGGTAATGAACTCCTTGCTCTTGTGCTTCAAATGATAGTCTCCCCAACACTCAACTCTCTCTCATAGGATTTGGATTTTGTGGAAATAAGATTTGAGTGGAAAGCAACTTGGGGAAGGCTAGAGATCAAGATTGATATGGCAGGAATGGAACGTATTGATCTCAACACATGAGTAGGTGGTTCTCTCTCAGAACATATGAGTTGGAATTGTGTATGTGTTCTGATAGCTCTCTCTTTTGAATGAAGAGGAGGTGGAGGGGTATATATAGCCTCCACACAAAATCCAACCGTTACATACAGTTTTCCAATCTCGGTGGGACCGAATCAACAAACTCGGTCGGACCGAAAATGTAAACCTAGTGACCGTTAGAGATTTTCGGTGGGACTGACATGCAACTCGGTAGGACCGATATGGTTAGGGTTTGGGCATAACGTAATCTCGGTGAGACCGATTACACAAACTCGGTGAGACCGATTTTGGTAATTAGCTAACCAGAGAGTTGGTCAGGCAAACTCGGTGGGACCGATTTGCTCTTTCGGTGAGACCGAAAAGTTACAAAAAGGAAACACTGAATTTACATTGCAATCTCGGTGGGACCGACTGCATATCTCGGTGGGACCAAAAATATTGCAATAGGTAATAGAGAGTTTGCAATCCCATCTCGGTGAGACCGAGATCCCTATCGGTAGAACCGAATTGCTAGGGTTTGGCAGTGGCTTATGACAAGTGAAACTCGGTGGCGCCGGATAGGAATAATCAGTAGGTCCGAGTTTGGCTTTAGGTCATATGTGGAAGTGGGAAAGTAGTTGAGGGTTTTGGAGCATATCACTAAGCACATGAAGCAAGAGGTTCATTAAGCAACACCTCATCCCTCCTTGATAGTATTGGCTTTTCCTATGGACTCAATGTGATCTTGGATCACTAAAATGTAAAATGAAGAGTCTTGAGCTTGAAACTTTAGCCAATCCTTTGTCCTTAGCATCTTGAAGGAGTTCCCACAACCTTTAGTCCATGCCACTCCATTGTTGAACTTATCTGAAACATGCTAGATAGAAATGTTAGTCCAACAAGAGATATGTTGTCGTCAATTATCAAAACCACCTAGGGAGCACTTGTGCTTTCACTGCTGCCTTTAAATGGCTTTTTCCATTGACCGGGTCGAGATCCCCTGAATCCGGCGTTTACCGTCGTGTTGTTTGGGCTGTCTTCGTTGTTTCGATGCTTAATTTTATTGTGTCGCGGTTTCCCGTTGCCATCCCTGACTTTGGATGTGCCTGGGTTGCTGGTGCCGCTACGGGCTAGCCAACTGTCTTCGCCCGCGCAAAAGCGGGTCATAAGGCTTGTTAGGGCTGTCATTGTCCTCGGTTTTTCCTGGCCGAGGTGTCTGGCGAGCCATTCGTCCTGGACACTGTGCTTGAAAGCCGCTAAGGCTTCAGCATCCGGGCAGTCGATAATTTGCTTCTTCTTTGTGATAAATCTATTCCAAAGCTTTCGGGCTGACACTCCGGGCTGTTGAATTATGTGACTTAAATCGTCTGCGTCCGGAGGTTAGACATAGGTCCCTTGAAAATTGGCCCTAAAAGCATCCTCAAGCTCTTCCTAGCTTCCAATTGAGTTTTCAGGGAGGCTTTTCAGCCAGTGCTGAGCTGGTCCTTTCAACTTGAGGGGCAGGTATTTGATGGCGTGGAGATCATCTCCGTGAGCCATGTGGATGTGAAGGATAAAGTCCTCAATCCAGACCCCAGGGTCTGTTGTTCCGTCGTATGCCTCTATGTTCACGGGTTTGAATCCCTCTGGGAATTCATGATATAGCACCTCATCGGTGAAACATAGGGGGTGTGCGGCACCCCTGTATTTGGATGTGTCATGGGGACGGTTGTAGCATTTTGTTTTGATTCCGAGCTGTTATTCGGTCAGTATAGTCGTTTGGGCGGCCATGATTCTGTGCCGGAGCGCGCTTCCTGGATCCGTAGATGGACCTGGCCATACCGACTTTTTGTGCAGGTCTTCGCGTAAATCGTGCACTGACTTGTGTGCGATGTCGTTAGCCGCCCTGTGGTGGCCACGGGGTGGTCGATCCGGCTGATCGGCTGTTTTATTTTTCGGCTGAATGGGCTCTAAAGCCTCGTCGTCGAATTCAGGCAGCAGCTTGTGCTTGGATATCTCTTTGTGTGGTGACTTCCACCGTACTTTTCTTCAGTGTCAAGCACTTTGTTCCATCTGTTGTTGAGCGTACTCTGCGTGGCCTTAAGCCTTTTCTTCTGCTTCTTCAGGCTCCTCGCGGTGGCAATAAGCCTTCTATGAAGGTTCTCTTGTTCCAAGTGCCTTTCCGAGATGATGTGTGCATCGTCGTCCGGACTATTCTCCTCTCCGGAGACAGGTTGATGAGCTTTACCCTCGGCGTCGCCGTGATCGGACAACGGCTCCGTACTATGTTCGCCGTCCGCTATCTCATCCTGCTCCATCGCGGGGTCCATGTGGTCATCGTTTCCTTTGGAGTCGACCGGGGTATTATTCTTTCTTGCGCTGTTATCGCTGTTTTTGCTGAGGCGGGATTAGGAGCGGCGCCTACGTCGTCGCTTTGGTTGCTTCTCGAGGGGACTATCCTTTGCTGCATCCTTCCGTTCCTCGTCGTTGTTTTCTTTGGGTGTATCCACCATGTATATATCGTGTGATGAAGTGGTTGTCCAGCGCCCTGTGGGCGGTGGTTCCTGTTTCTCTCCTGCATCATCATCCATACCGTCGATGTCTTCGGAGTCGAAATCAAGCATGTCGGTTAAGTCATCGACAGTGTCTATTAAGTGGGTGGTGGGTGGGGAACGAATTCCTTCGTCGTCCGCTTCCCACTCGAGCCGGACATAGTTTGGCCGAGGGTCTCTTGACAAGGAGAGAGACCTCAATGAATCTAGCGCGTCTCCCAAGGGCGAGTGCTAAAAAATATCCGCGGAGGTAAACTCCATGATCGGTGCCCAATCAGATTGGATAGGCACGGACGTAGGCGGTTCGAAGGCTGTGGCCGGGGACGAATCCAAGGGTCCGATAACACAGGTCTCATAGGAGGTGAAGTCAATATTCGGCTCTATCGCCGCTGAGTGTGCGGCCTCCGTGGCGGGGTCCATCCACTCGTCCATGGATGGCACGATCTGCTCCGGATTGAGGGACGGAGTAGCCGCAGGTGCGATCTCCCGAACATCGTCCGATGGCAGAGCTAAGTCATGCCCGTAGTGACTGTGCGGCGCGCCTGACATGAGCTCGAATCCATCGAAGATTAAGTCTCCACGTATGTCGGCAGTGTAGTTCAAGCTTCCAAATCTGACCTGATTGCCAGGGGTGTGGCTATCGATCTGCTCTAGATGGCCAAGCGATTTGGCCCATAGTACGAAGCCACCAAATACGAAGATCTGTCCAGGGAGAAAAACCTCACCCTGGATCGCATCGTTGCCGATGATCGAAGGAGCCATCAAGCCTTTATCGTGATGGCACAGTGTAACTCTCAATGAAAGCACCAATGTTAGTGTCAAAACCGGCGGATCTCGGGTAGGGGGTCCCGAACTGTGCGTCTAAGCCTGATGGTAACAGGAGGCGGGGGACACAATGTTTACCCAGGTTCGGGCCCTCTCGTTGGAGGTAATACTCTACTTCCTGCTTGATTGATCTTGATGATATGAGTATTACAAGAGTTGATCTACCACAAGATCGTAGCGGCTAAACCCTAGAAGCTAGCCTATGATTATGATTGTTGTTGTCCTATGGACTAAACCCTCCGGTTTATATAGACACCGGAGGGGGCTAGGGTTACACAGAGTCAGTACAGAGAAGGAGATCTACATATCCGAATCACCAAGCTTGCCTTCCACGCAAAGGAGAGTCCCACCCGGACACGGGACGAAGTCTTCAATCTTGTATCTTCATAGTCCGACAGTCCGGCCAAAGTATACAGTCCGGCTGTCCGAGGACCCCCTAATCCAGGACTCCCTCACCAACCGTAACTGATCAAACAGGTTGGCAAGCTCACAGCCGAGGAACAGGGCAGGGGTCCCCACAGCGAGGATGACGATGATCCTCGCAGGTCGAACAATGGAGGCAAAAAGCAGCCCCCCTAAGATAAAAACTATGAACATGATTTATGTCACGCATATACCCAAGAAGGAGCGGAAGCATGCACTTTGGGAGGTCTATGACATAGAGTCTGTGCCCCCGAAATATATCCCATGGTCGGCTTGTACGATCACCTTCGACCGAAGAGACCATCCAACCAGTATCCGTCATGGAGGAACGTTGGCTCTGGTGCTCGACCCCATCATAGATGGATACCACCTCACTAGAGTCCTTATGGATACAGTGAGGAAGATGGGAATCGATCCATCAAGGATCAAATCCAGCAACACAACCTTTAAGGGAGTAATCCCAGGTGTCGAGGCACGCTACTCGAGAACCGTCGCCCTGAAGTGGTCTTCGGCTTCCTCGACAACTTC
This sequence comes from Triticum dicoccoides, assembly GCF_002162155.2. NCBI lineage: Eukaryota > Viridiplantae > Streptophyta > Magnoliopsida > Poales > Poaceae > Triticum > Triticum dicoccoides. The sequence continues at coordinate 507,304,874 of NC_041388.1, forward strand.
CACAGCAAAGATTTAATCTTTGAAATTGCTCCATTCCACGATAGTTATCACACACTCCTCAGCGAACAGTGTTCACTCACTTTAACACCATCCCTCACTACGCATACCTGAAGCTTAAGATGCCCGGACCTAAAGGTGTCATTACCATTAATGGTAACACTAAGGGCTCGCTCCAAACCAAGGAACACACAGCAGCTCTAGCAGCCAAAGTCCAGGCCGCCAAAGGAGAGTCGAAAGCCCAGTCTACCATCAAGAAGCTAGATGCACACAAATGAGCTCGAGCTACAACCCCGATTCCAGAGTCTTCTCACGCTCACCCTAAATAGGGATACGCTCCCCACAGATTGGCCTCCCTAGTTGCGAAATTCATACCTTGGGTGCACAATATTGCGCATAAAATTCAATGGGAAGCTGTGGGGATAAGAGGCACAAGGGTCAAGTGCTCGGCTCGACCAAACCACGACCAAAGACGTCCTCAGACTAAATATCGCCGACATGCACCATCTAGGGCCTGACCAGCATCAAGCTGATATCCTGCGATGACTTCTCCACACCCTCTCTCAAGGGCCCGCTCGCCGGCCACTACCAGCTTCGTCTATGGAAGCTTCATAAAGAGCAAAGGCGCAGACGTGCAGCAGGGCGCATTAGGGACGTCAAACCACTCATGGAGGCCCTGTGTAAACCTTTCTTTTGATAAGTTTATTTTCAAAGTATCAGTAACAGTGGCTTCAGCAGTTCGGATTGTATGGTTGGACATAACGAATTCAAGGGAAATAAAAGACCATTTTCATGGACATATTGCAGTCGTTTGTGTTGCATACCCCTTTCTAATTTTTATGCCGAAATAAACTAGTTTGATATGTGCTTTTTTTATGCGACCGGCTAATAGACTCGGGGCTCGACTATAAATCTCGCCCTAACCATCATTCCGGCACCATTTTTCATTTCATGTGCTCGGCGTCTTGCATATTATATTATATGAATCAGCTCCGAATTATTTCTTTGGTCAATAGTTGGGTTGCCCGCCTATTGTGTCTGCCCTCTTACATTCCGCATTGTTTGGCTAGGAGGGTAAAGGGAGAACCACTGCGATTGTAGTTCTAGCTCGCCTGGTTAAGTACCTCAGTGAAGAAAGCCAAAAACGGACTGCCATAAGAAGCGAGAACTAGCCGGCGATCCAATGACAAGTGTTAAACTAACGATCGATGGAGGTTATTCCGTGTCAAACGAAGGGTTCACTGTCACAGAAACCAAGTGATGATGGCATCAACCTCGGCACACCTGAACATCACACACGCTGGGGGCTAGTCACTAGCTCCCGCAGTCAAGCTCCTATGGCTAAGTGAAAGCACTAAAGCCACATAGTCCGATTGCCTTGTTTTCCTTACACACTACCGCCTTCGGGAACCAAAACATCGGCTAAGGGTCAAAGTGTTAAAGATAAAACACTCTTTGCAGTATCTGCAAAGGGGTTGAAGCCGACGACTGGTAAACCTTCAGTTTAACACTGCCACACAGGAGTCAAAATAAACAAACAACACATTATATACAAGGCCAACAGTTGTGTTGTAGAGCACAAAAGTTCAAACTTCTTCAGATAAACAAAAGTACAGTCATTCATAAATTACATCCATCGCGCACTTAGCCTCTATCGCCCGAGCACCATCCATCACGACAGGAAAGTATTGCTCGGGGCGCCTATGCTCCTTCCAAGGGGGCGGGGGTCTGGTGGCCATTCCGGCTGGCTTGACCTTCGGCCAATGCACCATAGTCTTGCCGAAGGCCATCCGAGCTCCCTAGATGCGTATAGAGCGCTTCTAGACATCAATCCCAGGCGCGGCGTCGCACAATCTCCGCACCAAGCCAAAATAGATGCACGACAGCGGCTCTGAAGGCCACAATTTGGCGCAGAGGTCCTTCATTGCCGACTTCGCCATCCAATGCAACTCCATCAGCTGCTTCATCTAGTTGTTGAGGAGGGAAGGGTGTCCGGGTGCCTGAAACTGTGCCCAAAATTGCCTTTGCTCAGTCCTGGGACGCGAAGTATGCCGCATCTGATGCACTCCTGGGGAGGTCCGCAAAAGCACCTGGGGAACGACATACTCGCATGAGCAAAGCGAACCTGTTACCACCAAAGGAAATTTGCAGTAAGTACGTCTTACCATCCATAATAAGCTTGACTTGGCGGAGTTCCTCCTGGTGGCCTCGTGCCTCCGTCTGCACTTCTTTGATAGCCGACCTCAACGAGTTTAACTCGGTGATCTGATCCTTAGTTTTCCACTCAAGGACCTCACATTTTTGTGACGGCATCCTTGAGCTCCTATTGCACCTTAGCAACTTGGGCCTCGGCCGCTGGCTAGCGGTTTTCACCATCTCTAGTTTGGTGGTCACCTATTCGGCCGCCGCCCTCTGCTACGCAGCTTCCTATTGAGCTCTCTTCAGCTCGGCCTTTAGGTTCTCGACCTCCCCAGCGACAACTGCAGTAATGAAAGTTGCATTCCATTTAGGTTAAACTTCGACAAATTCATTAAAAAATGTCTATAGTAAACAGTTTAGCTCAGACTTGCCTTGCGCTTCTTCGAACCTCTTATTCAGTAGATCGAGCTTGTCATTGGAGCTCTTGAGCTTCCGATTAAGCTTGGCTAACTCCTCGGCGTTGGCAGTTGCCGCTGAAGATGACGCCTGCACATTAGACTAAGCATGTTAGATTCCTATGTATTCGATTTTCAATCCTCTATCGGCTTTTTTAACCCAATCAGAGTCTTGGAGGATACAACCCATTTCTTGATATCATGTATATCTCTAAGTTATTCAACCCTCGCATGAGTTTTTGAAACTCACTTAGGGCTCGGGGGCTACTGTATATGAGGTTGCATGATGATATAAAAGAAATCTTCTAAGAAGAAGGGCATTCCATGGCTTACCTTGAAGCCTCTTAGAAGGTCGCTAAAAGCCTCCTTTAGTCCATGCTCCACGGACCGAAGACTTTGCAAAATCATGCCCATCAGGGCATGGTGCTCCCTGGTGATAGAGGAGCTGGTTAACGCTTCATCCATCACATCCGACCACCCAGTTGAAGCACGCTCTACAACGGGCGGTGGTGGCGGATGTACCTCGACTCCTCCCTCGGTGGAAGCCGGAATGGTTGGCTCCTGGTGCCTTAGCGGCTCCGGAACCACCCTCGGGAGAGCTCGGGCTAACCGGGATCCCCCTCTTTGTTCCCTAGAAGTGTTCTCCCCTCCTGATCTTCGGCGGCCAATGTATTCACCTCGACCACGAGAGCATCGCCTCCTCCCCCTGTGGTCCTCCTTGACAGAATCTCCTCGGCCTCCTCAACGACCTAGGAAGACGAGGTGCGTGATCCAGTCCCGCCCTCTGCCAGAACGGCCGGTGGAGAGTCCCCTTCCAAGGCACGATCAGTAGGGAGGTCGCGTGACGGGATGCAATATCAAATGCGGGCTCGCGGTCAATAATAAACTTAGTTCGGTTAACAATACATGGGTGTATCTTAGGATGTATACCTTTGGGCCTGAGGCTTGACCCTGGCGGTCCTCTAAGGAACCTCTTCAGAGGCCTCAGAGTCCTCGGTAGAAGCCGAGCTGTAGCCGGACAAGGCCACCTTGGCCATGCATTGTCTTTTCAGGGCAGGAGGAAGCTGATACCCCTCGGTGTCTTCGGACACCGCCCTCCTCCTGGTTCGTGAGGAATCACTTTCCTCGTCGTCCTCCCATTGCTTCTTCTCCCCCCTCAAGGGTAGAAGGGCATGGGTTTCCCTAGATCTAGTGTCCGGGGGTCCTCTGGAATGGAGGCTTTCTATGACCTCCTTCTCCTCCTCTTTCTTCTTCTCCTTCTCCGACACCTTGTACGGCTCCGCGGCCAACATGGCCGTCAATAGGGTTGTCCTGGGGGCCTCGAGCAGCGAGGGCTGGTCTCTCTATCTGCTCCGCTTTATTTAGCCAGCTCTGCCAATGGAGGAAGGGGAAGCTAAGTACTTTATCAAAAAGGAACATCCGAACACAAGAGTAAAACTTAATTATCATACCTCATGAGGGGGGTTTGCGGCATCGAGGCCGATGTCTTCCTCATCGGCCGGCCAGTCCTTCTACGGCTTGAACAACACTTTCCACAACTTGGCATGGGAAGTGTGGAAGAAGCTGAGCAGGGTGGCGGGGTCCTCGGGCTTGTAAGACCACATGGGGGTGGTTCGGTCTTGACAGGGTAGGATGCGGCGACGGAGCATGATATGAATCACGTTGGGCAATTTAGTCCCCTGCTCCATGATCTTGGATATCCGTCTTTGCAGTGATACCACCTCCTTGGTTGGCCCCCAGTTGAGGCCTTTCTTGGTCCACGAGACCAGCCTCGTGGGGGGCCAGATCTGAAGGCGGGAATTGCCGCCCAGTCCGTGTCTCGTGGCTCTGTAATATAAAACCACCACTTCTGCTAGATCTTGACAATCTCGATGAATGTGTCCTCCGGCAAATCGACATGGTGGAGTTTGTTGATTATTACCCCCCTGTAGTCCACCTACTGGCCATCAACAATCTTTGGCTTGACGTTGAACACCTTCAGCCACAGGCCGAAGTGTGGTTGGATCATAAGAAAGGCCTCACAGATGATGATGGAGGTCGATATATGCAGAAAAGATTTCGAGGCAAGATCGTGGAAATCTAAATTGTAAAAGAACATCAAGCCCCCGACGAAGGGTAGAGCGGGAAATCTAGTCCCTGGATAAAGTGCGGGAGGAACACCACCCTCTCGCCCGGCCTCAGCATGGGGATGACCTGGCCCACCTATGGAGAACGGTGAGCGACATCGGAGGGAAGATAGCCCGTGCTCTTCAGCTCCTGGATGGCGCCCTTAGTGATGATGGAGGCCTTCCACTTGCCATTGGACCCAGAGCCAACCATGGCCGGATTAAGGAGATGGCTGGGGAGGTTCTTGGAGGGGAGAATAGATCTGGGCGCAGGAGCTCAGGAGATTGGGAAAGCAATGGCGCAGGGGGAAGTGAGAGCGTGTGAGGGAAATGGTGTCCGCTCCCCTTTTATGGGCTATTGTAAGGCCAAGAGTCCTTTTAATACACAGCAAACCTCGCCGCTTCTCGATATAATCGCATCGTTATGCGCATGTGGGATAGCATGAATCTTTGATCATATCGCTTAAAAACAAGATACGATCTTCATGTTGATGGGACGTGCTAGTGGAGAAACCACCTCGAATCACGAACCAAGTTTTCATAACTGGCTTGTGGTGATGGCGGGTCTTAGCCCTTCGGCAAAAGTTGTCAGATGGGGGTACTATTCACACCTGGGCGACTAGCCTTCGGGGCTAAGCTACGCGTACACTTCAGAAGCTATGATGTGGCTCAGGGGACGCATTGCCAGAGGTGATTAAAGCAACCATAGAAGGGAAGGAACTGGTCCACAAAGCCGGTAATTTGTGCACATACCTCGGCTTCGAAGACTAGTTCGGGGGCTATTGAGGGTGTCTTGGACTAAGGGGTGTTGGAAATATGCCCTAGAGGCAATAATAAGTTAGTTATTATATCATATTTCATTGTTCATGATAATCGTTTATTATCCATGCTAGAATTGTATTGATAGGAAACTCAGATACATGTGTGGATACATAGACAACACCATGTCCCTAGTAAGCCTCTAGTTGACTAGCTCGTTGATCAATAGATGGTTACAGTTTCCTGACCATGGACAGTGGATGGCATTGATAACGGGATCACATCATTAGGAGAATAATGTGATGGACAAGACCCAATCCTAAGCCTAGCACAAGATCGTGTAGTTCATATGCTAAAGCTTTTCTAATGTCAAGTATCATTTCCTTAGACCATGAGATTGTGCAACTCCCGGATACCGTAGGAGTGCTTTGGGTGTGCCAAACGTCACAACGTAACTGGGTGGCTATAAAGGTACACTATAGATATCTTCGAAAGTGTCTGTTGGGTTGGCATGAATCGAGACTGGGATTTGTCACTCCGTGTAAACAGAGAGGTATCTCTGGGCCCACTCGGTAGGACATCATCATAATGTGCACAATGTGACCAAGGAGTTGATCATGGGATGATGGGTTACGGAACGAGTAAAGAGACTTGCCGGTAACGAGATTGAACAAGGTATCGGGATACCGACGATCGAATCTCGGGCAAGTATCGTACCGCTAGAGAAAGGGAATTGTATACGGGATTGATTGAATCCTTGACATCATGGTTCATCCGATGAGATCATCGTGGAGCATGTGGGAGCCAACATGGGTATCCAGATCCCGCTGTTGGTTATTGACCAGAGAAATGTCTCGGCCATGTCTGCATGACTCCCGAACCCGTAGGGTCTACACACTTAAGGTTCGATGACGCTAGGGTCCCTATGTACGCAGTTACCGAATGTTTTTCGGAGTTCCGGATGAGATCCCAGACGTCACGAGGAGTTCCGGAATGGTCTGGAGCTAAAGATTGATATATAGGAAGTATGGTTTTGGCCACCGGAAGTGTTCCGGGCATCACCGGTAGTGTACTGGGACCACCGGAGGGGTCCGGGGGTCCACCAGGTGGGGCCACCAGCCCCGGAGGCCTACATGGGCCAATAGTGGGAAGGGACCAGCCCCTAGGTGGGCTGGGGCGCCTCCCACCAAGGCCCAAGGCGCAAGGGAGAGTGGGAGGGGGCAAACCCAAGGTCCAGATGGGCCTTAAGGCCCACCCTAGGTGCGCCCCCCTCTCTCCCCCCTTGGCCGCAACCCTAGATGGGTTTTGGAGCTGCTGCCACCCCTAGGGAGGGAACCCTAGATGGGGGCGCAGCCCCTCCCCCTCCCCTATATATACTTGAGGTATTGGGGGCTGCAACACACGCGAGATCATCTCCCTCTTGGCGCAGCCCTACCTCTCTCCCTCCTCGTCTCTCGTAGTGCTTGGCGAAGCCCTGCTGGAGTTCCGCACTCCTCCACCACCACCACGCTGTCATGCTGCTGCTGGACGGGGTCTTCCCCAACCTCTCCTTCTCCCCTTGCTGGATCAAGGCGTAGGAGACGTCACCGGGCTGCACGTGTGTTGAACGCGGAGGCGCCGTGGTTCGGCGCTTAGATCAGAATCAACCGCGATCTGAATCACTACGAGTACGACTCATTCATCCGCGTTCTTGCAACGCTTCCGCTTAGCGATCTACAAGGGTATGTAGATGCACTCCCCTTCCCCTCGTTGTTAGATTACTCCATAGATTGATCTTGGTGATGCGTAGAAAATTTTAAATTTCTGCTACGATCCCCAACAGTGGCATCATGAGCCAGGTTTATGCGTAGTTTCTATGCACAAGTAGAACACAAGTTGTTGTGGGCGTCGCTTTTGTCAATTTACTTGTCGTTACTAGTCTTATCTTGATTCGGCGGCATCGTGGGATGAAGCGGCCCGGACCGACCTTACACGTACTCTTATGTGAGACTGGTTCCACCGACTCACATGCACTAGTTGCATAAGGTGGCTAGCGGGTGTCTGTCTCTCCCACTTTAGTCGGATTGGATTCGATGAAAAGGGTCCTTATGAAGGGTAAATAGAAATTGGCATATCACGTTGTGGTTTTCGCGTAGGTAAGAAACGTTCTTGCTAGGAACCTATAGCAGCCACGTAAAAACTTGCAACAACAATTAGAGGACGTCTAACTTGTTTTTGCAGCATATGCCTTCTGATGTGATATGGCCAAAAGGATGTGATGAATGATATATGTGATGTATGAGATTGATCATGTTCTTGTAATAGGAATCACGACTTGCATGTCGATGAGTATGACAACCGGCAGGAGCCATAGGAGTTGTCTTAATTTATTTATGACCTACGTGTCAACATAAACGTCATGTAATTACTTTACTTTATTGCTAAAGCGTTAGCCATAGTAGTACAAGTAATAGATGACGAGACAACTTCAAGAAGACATGATGATGGAGATCATGATGATGGAGATCATGGTGTCATGCCGGTGACAACGATGATCATGGAGCCCCGAAGATGGAGATCAAAAGGAGCAAAATGATATTGGCCATATCATGTCACTATTTGATTGCATGTGATGTTTATCATGTTTTACATCTTATTTGCTTAGAACGACGGTAGCCTAAATAAGATGATCCCTCACTAAAATTTCAAGAAAAGTGTTCCCCCTAACTGTGCACCGTTGCGAAGGTTCGTTGTTTCGAAGCACCATGTGATGATCGGGTGTGATGGATTCTAACGTTCGAATACAACGGGTGTTGACGAGCCTATCATGTACAGACATGGCCTCGGGACACATGCGAAACACTTAGGTTGACTTGACAAGCCTAGCATGTACAGACATGGCATTGGAACACGGAAGACCGAAAGGTCGAACATGAGTCGTATAGAAGATACGATCAACATGAGATGTTCACCGTTGATGACTAGTCCGTCTCACGTGATGATCGGACACGGCCTAGTCGATTCGGATCATGTTTCACTTAGATGACTAGAGGGATGTCTATCTGAGTGGGAGTTCATTAAATAATTTGATTAGATGAACTCAATTATCATGAACATAGTCTAAATTGTCTTTGCAAATGTGTTGTAGATAAATAACTCACGTTGTAGCTCCCTGTTTCAATACGTTCCTAGAGAAAGATTAAGTTGAAATATATTGTAAAGCAATGATGCGGACTAGGTCCGTAGTCCGAGGAGTGTCCTCACTGCTACACAGAAGGCTTACGTCTTGGATGCACCGCTCGATGTGCAAACCCCTACAACGTCGTCTATGGATGTTGTGAACACCTGACAGACACATCCTGATGACTACTTGATAGTTTAGTGCACCATACTTTACGGCTTAGAATCGGGATTCCAATGACGTTTTGAACGCCATAGAACATATGAGATGTTCCAAGAGCTGAAATTGGGATTTCAGGCTCATGCCCGTGTTGAGAGGTGTGAGACCTCTGACAAGTTCTTTTGCCAACAAGATGGAGGAGAATAGCTCAGCTAGTGAGCATGTGCTCAGAATGTCTGGGTGCTACAATCACTTAAATCAAGTGGGAGTTAAACTTCCAGATAAGATAGTGATTGATAGAGTTCTCTAGCCACTATCACTAAGCTACTAGATCTTCGTGATGAACTATGACATGCAAGGGATGGAGTTGATCCCGGAGCTGTTCACGGTGCTTAAGACCGCAAAAGGTAGAAATCAAGAAGGAGCATCAAGTGTTGATGGTTTAACAAGACCACTGGTTTCAAGAAGGGCAAGGGCTAGAAGGGAAACTTCATGGATGGCAAACCAGTTGCCGCTCCAGTGAAGGAACCCAAGGTTGAATCCAAACCCGAGACTAAGTGCTTCTATTGTAAGGGGAACGGGCACTGGTAGCGGAATTACCCCAAATGCATGGTAGATAAGAAGGCTGGCAACTTCAACAAAGTATATACGTGTTATTAATGTGTACCTCACTAGTACTCCTGGTAGCACCTGGGTATTGGATACCGGTTCAGTTGCTATTATTGGTGACTTGAAGCAAAAGCTACGGACTAAACGGAGACTGGCTAAGGGCGAGGTGACGATGTGTGTTGGAAGTGTTTCCAAAGTTGATGAGATCACCATCGCACGCTCCATCTGCCTTCGGGATTAGTATTGAACCTAGATAAATGTTATCAGGTGTCTACGTTGAGCATGAATATGATTAGATCATGTTCATTGCAATACGGTTATTCATTTAAATTAGAGAATAATGGTTATTCTGTTTACATGAATAATACCTTTCATGGTCATGCACCCTATGTGAATGGTTCATTGAATCTCGGTCGTGGTAATACACATTTTCACGCCAAAAGATGTAGAGTTAATAATGATAGTACCACTTTCTTGTGGCACTGCCGCTTAGGTCATATTGGCGTAAGATGCATGAAGAAACTCCATGTCGATGGATGTTTGGAGTCACTTGATTTTGAATCGCTTGACACATGCGAGCCATGCCTCATGGGAAGGATGACTAAGACCCCGTTTTCAGGTACAATGAAACGGGCAAGTGACTTGTTGGAAACCATACATGCTGATGCGTGTGATCCAATGAGAATTGAAGCGTGTGGTGGATATCGCTATTTTCTCATCTTCACTAACGATTTGAGTAGATATAGGTATATTTACTTAATGAAGCACAAGTCTGAAACGTTTGAAAAGTTCAAGGGATTTTAGAAGGAAGTTAAGAATCATCATAAAAAGAAGATCAAATTCCTACAATCTGATCAATGAGAATTTCTGAGTTATGAGTTTGGCAAACACTTAAGACATTGTGGAATTGTTTCATAGTTGAAGCCACCTGGAACACCACAGGGTAATGGTGTGTCCGGACGTCGTAATCGAACTTTATGAAATATGGTGCGATCTATGATGTCTCTTACCGATCTACCGCTATTATTTTGAGGTTGTGTATTAGAGACAACTGCATTCACTTTAGATAGGACACCATATAAGTCTGTTGAGACGACGCCATATGAACATTGGTTTGGCAAGAAACCAAAGTTGTCGTTTCTTAATGTTTGGAGCTGCGATGCTTAAGGCTTCAGCCGGAGAAGCTCGAACCCAAAGCGGACAAACACATCTTCATAGGATACCCAAAGGTGACAGTTGGGTATACCTTCTATCTCAGATCCAAGGGCAAATTGTTTGTCGCTAAGAATGGGTCCTTTCTCGAGAAGAAGTTTCTCTCGAAAGAATTGAGTGGGAGAAAGATAGAACTTGATAAGGTTGTTGAACCTTTATTTCAACCAAAAAGTGATGCAACACAGAAAGATGTTTTCTGTGGCGCCTACGTATGTTGAATAGGAAGTTAATGATAGTGATCATGAAGCTTCGGATCAAGTTGCTATCGAACCTCGTAGGTCGACAAGGATGTGTGCTACTCCTGAGTGGTGCGGTGATCCTATCTTAGATATCATGTTGTTAGACAACAATGAACCTACGAGCTATGGAGAAGCGATGGTGGGCCCGTATTCCTACAAATGGTTAGAAGCCATGAAATCCGAGATAGGATCCATGTATCAAAACAAAGTATGGACTTTGGTGGACTTGCCCGTTGATCGGCAAGCCATTGAGATAAATGGTTCTTTAAGAAGAAGACGGACGTGGGCGGTAATGTTACCGTCTATGAAGCTCGACTTGTGGGAAAGAGTCTTTTCACAAGTTCAAGGAGTTGACTACGATGAGAATTTCTCACCCGTAGCGATGCTTAAGTCCGTCGGAATCATGTTAGCAATAGTTGTATTTTTCGTTTATAAAATTTGACAGATGGATGTCAGAACAAGTTTTCTTACCAGTTTCCATAAGAAAAGGTTGTATGTGATACAATAAAAGGTTTTGTCGATCCTAAGGATGCTAAAAGGTATGCTAGCTCCAGCAATCCTTCTATGGACTAGAGCAAGCATCTCGGAGTCAGAATACATGCTTTTATAGAGTGATCAAAGCTTTTAGGTTTATACAATTTTTGATAGAAACTTGTATTTACAAGAAAGTGAGTGGGAGCACTACAACATTTCTGATAAGTATATGTGGATGACATATTGTAGATCTGAAATAATGTAGAATTTCTGGAAAGCATAAACGGTTGTTTGAAGAGTGTTTTTCAAAGGAAGACCTGGATAAAGTTGCTTACATATTGGGCATCAAGATCTATAGAAATAGATCAAGACGCCTGATGATACTTTCAAAGAACACACACCTTGACATGTTTTTGAAGGAGTTCAAAATAGATCAGTCAAAGAAGGGGTTCTTACCTGAGTTGTAAGGTGCGAAGTTGAGTAAGACTCAAAGCTTGACCACGGCAGAAGAAAGAGGAAGGACGAAGGTCGTCCCATATGCTCTTGTCATAGGCTCTATACGGTATGCCATGCTGAGTAGCGCACCTGATGTGTGCCTTGCCACATGTCTGGCAAGAGGGTACAAAGGTGATCTAGGACTGGATCACCAGATAGCGGTCAAAATTGTCCGTAGAGGAATAAGGAAATGTTTCTCGGTTATGGAGGTGATAAAGAGTTCGACGTAAAGATTTATGTCGATGCAAGCTTAACACCTATCCGGATAGCTCTGAGTAGAGATACCGGATACGTATAATGGAGCAACAATTGGGAATAGCTCCAAGTGGAACGTGGTAGCAGCATCTATGATATGACATAAAGTTTTGCGAAATACATAGGGATCTGAATATGGCAAGACCCGTTGACTACAACCTCTCTCACAAGCATAACATGATCAAACCCAGAACTCTTTGAGTGTTTATCACATAGTGATGTGAACTAGATCATTGAGTCTAGTAGACTCTTGGATGTTGGTCACATGGCGATGTGACCTGTGAGTGTTAATCACATGGCGATGTGAACTAGATTATTGACTCTAGTGCAAGTGGGAGACTGTTGGAAATATGCCCTAGAGGCAATAATAAATTAGTTATTATATCATATTTCATTGTTCATGATAATCGTTTATTATACATGCTAGAATTGTATTGATAGGAAACTCAAATACATGTGTGGATACATAGACAACACCATGTCCCTAGTAAGCATCTAGTTGACTAGCTCGTTGATCAATAGATGGTTACAATTTCCTGACCATGGACATTGGATGTCGTTGATAACGGGATCACATCATTAGGAGAATGATGTGATGGACAAGACCCAATCCTAAGCCTAGCACAAGATCGTGTAGTTCGTATGCTAAAGCTTTTCTAATGTCAAGTATCATTTTCTTAGACCATGAGATTGTGCAACTCCCGGATACCGTAGGAGTTCTTTGGGTGTGCCAAACGTCACAACGTAACTGGGTGGCTATAAAGGTACACTACAGGTATCTCCAAAAGTGTCTGTTGGTTGGCATGAATCGAGACTGGGATTTGTCACTCCGTGTAAACGGAGAGGTATCTCTGGGCCCACTCGGTAGGACATCATCATAATGTGCACAATGTGACCAAGGAGTTGATCATGGGATGATGTGTTACGGAACGAGTAAAGAGACTTGCTGGTAACGAGATTGAACAAGGTATCGGGATACCGACGATCGAATCTCGGGCAAGTATCGTACCTCTAGACAAAGGGAATTGTATATGGGATTGATTGAATCCTTGACATCGTGGTTCATCCGATGAGATCATCGTGGAGCATGTGGGAGCCAACATGGGTATCCAGATCCCGCTGTTGGTTATTGACCGGAGAGATGTCTCGGCCATGTCTGCATGACTCCCGAACCCGTAGGGTCTACACACTTAAGGTTCGATGACGCTAGGGTTATAGGGAAAGTATGTACGCGGTTACCGAATGTTGTTCGGAGTCCCGGATGAGATCCCAGACATCACGAGGAGTTCCGGAATGGTCCGGAGGTAAAGATTGATATATAGGAAGTATGGTTTTGGCCACCGGAAATGTTCCGGGCATCACCGGTAGTGTACCGGGACCACCGGAGGGGTCCGGGGGTCCACCAGGTGGGGCCAGCAGCCCCGGAGGCCTACATGGGCCAATAGTGGGAAGGGACCAGCCCCTAGGTGGGCTGGGCGCCTCCCACCAAGGCCCAAGGCGCAAGGGAGAGTGGGAGGGGGCAAACCCTAGGTCCAGATGGGCCTTAAGGCCCACCCTAGGTGCGCCCCCCCTCTCTCCCCCCTTGGCCGCAACCCTAGATGGGTTTTGGAGCTGCTGCCACCCCTAGGGAGGGAACCCTAGATGGGGGCGCAACCCCTCCCCCTCCCCTATATATACTTGAGGTATTGGGGGCTGCAACACACGCGAGATCATCTCCCTCTTGGCGCAGCCCTACCTCTCTCCCTCCTCGTCTCTCGTAGTGCTTGGTGAAGCCCTGCTGGAGTTCCACGCTCCTCCACCACCACCACACCGTCGTGCTGCTGCTGGACGGAGTCTTCCCCAACCTCTCCTTCTCCCCTTGCTGGATCAAGGCGTAGGAGACGTCACCGGGCTGCACGTGTGTTGAACGCGGAGGCGCCGTGGTTCGGCGCTTAGATCAGAATCAACCGCGATCTGAATTGCTACGAGTACGACTCCTTCATCCGCGTTCTTGCAACGCTTCCGCTTAGCGATCTACAAGGGTATGTAGATGCACTCCCCTTCCCCTCGTTGTTAGATTACTCCATATATTGATCTTGGTGATGCGTAGAAAATTTTAAATTTCTGCTACGATCCCCAACAAGGGGTCCTCGGGTTGCTGGCCTGTCTCTTATGGGACGGACTGGTGGGCTACTCTTGATTCGTCAAAGGAAGGTCGGACTACAGGCGATCCCTTGCTCCGGAAGGTAACCTCTAAAGACTTGGCGCATACTCCACTTCTGGTTAGCGAAACTGCCATGTTTATCCCCTGATGGTAACCGACCATATGTAAGCCTAGGTACCCCCTGGTGTCTATATAAACCAGAGGGTTTAGCCCGTAGAGGGTATTCCCACCTAGTGTTTAGTTCATTCGATCCCATGGTAGATCAACTATGTAATTGTCACCCAAACACATCAATACAACCAAGCAGGACGTAGGGTTTTACCTCCAAGAGAGTGCTCGAACCTGGATAAAATGCTATCTTTACGTCCCATGTTACCCATCAATCTATGATCCATAGCTCGGGAGCCCCTACCCGAGATCCACCGGTTTTTGACACCGACAAGACCTGTCTCCCAAATATGCTGGGGGCGGAGGTAGGTGTGTTGGACTTGAGACAACATAATAGAGCGTTATATGCAAAAACAAAAATTCTTCGACCACCATGATACTCGCTAAGTGTAGCTAATATGGAAGGCCCACTATTCTGATCCTACCATTCCGAATCAAACAACTAGATCAGGTTCTTTTTTGTCAAAGGATTGTTGTAAACTCATCCCAAATTTTAAAGGCATGGCCATACGCAATATCAAATGTGGTGATACTACATACTTATGGTCTAATCAATGACAAGATGTAAAATTAGAGTATAAATTCCCACAACTATACTCATTTGCTAAGGATAAAGATATCTCTGCCAAGAAAGCTCATGAAATCATTTAGGAGAACATACGTGACATGTTTCATCTACCTTTATCCACCATTGCATTGCAATAGTGCCATGTGAACTGGTCCATACTGTTACATCAAATATTGAAAATGATGACTTGGATGTTTGGAAAATTCAAGGTCAAGGAATCATATATTCCAACAGGAAAGTTTGGAAAATTTTAATTGGTAATCCTAAGAAAGCACCTGACCCATTCCAATGGATTTGGAAATCCCCTATCCTGTCTAAGCAAAAAAAAACTTTGTCTAGCTCCTTATACAAGATAGATTGAGCACGAGAGACCTACCGATGAGAAAGAATGTCCACATTGATGACTATAATTGTGTGCTATGTGAGGATCATTGTGTTGATGATTATACGTATCTTTTCTTTATGTGTGATTTCAACCAAAACTTTTGGTTAAACCTTGGTATGGAATGGAATACTGACTTTGATGTCATCCAACTGCTAATTAGTGGGAACAACATAATAAATATATCATGCTTTAAGGAAGTTCCCATCACTGGATGTTGGATCATATGGAACCATGGAAATGGTATCATTATTTTATAATAAACAGCTAAGCATGAGCCAGTGCGTGTTTGTCTTGAAAGGTGATGATCAGAGCCAAGCCTAGTCTCAAGGATGGCATGCAGGAACGGATAGACCATTTGTAATTGCCTTTTGTAATCCCTGCAGTGTAACTATCTACCCTGTACATACCCATTTTTAATAGAAAATGAGACATGGTAGGGGCCTTTCCTGCTGTAAATCATTCTAAACAAAGACAAATACCCATAGTTGTTTGGTCCTTGCCTTTTTGTTGTCAATATTCAGATGTTTCCAAAATGAAAACAAAGACATTTACTGGATTATTTTAGCATGTAAATTCAAAATTTTGAAAGGTTGAGCACACCCACCCCACAATAAACCTGAATTCTTGGACCGATGATGTACTTTTTCGAGTTGCATATTGCAAAATGGCTCGCGGAAAAACAAGTTGAGTTTCAAAGCATCCATAGATTTGCATAGAAATGTTCTACTCTGTATAAACCTTTTCACAAAGTGATTCATGTGATGACTAGTCAGATGACCACCTTTTCCCCTAAAGAATTTTTAGTTTGTCAAAGAAACAAACAAGTTGTAAATACATGTGAAAAAGGGTCTCATAGTTTTACATCTTTGCCCAGGACCGGCCCTGGCCCTGGCCCATTTATGCGAAGCCCAAGCCCACCTCAAAATCCGAGTTGATCGAGATCTATCGAATCAACCAATGGCAAACTCCACTTTTTTCACCCTCACACTTTTACCACACACGAAAACCTAACGTGCGTCACAGTCACCCGGTACCGGCAGTACCACTACACATATACAGATACACGTACGCATACACATACACAGAACACTAGAGCTATAGCCTGTGGCGTCATTGGCAGGTGGGGTCGCCCGGCGACGGCCCCACCCATCAGCGATGCGCGCACAGCAAACAACACAGTGCGCTCGACTGTACACCACCACCCACGACACTGTAGCGCCAACAGTATTGGTCGCTCTCAGCTCAGCTCCCTCTCGAC
>NC_041388.1:507321752-507332004 GCF_002162155.2 Triticum dicoccoides
AGAGGGGGGGGGGAGGGAGGGGAGCCACAAAAGAGCCAAGCTGCAGTGTCGCTGTAGAGCAAAGGGGATTGATAGCTAGCTAGCCGCGCGATGCCTCCCCTCCCCTAACCTTTCCGTCTTCCTCCTCTCCTCTCCTCTCCCTCTCCCCACGGTCCCAACAAGCTCTCCTCCCTCCGCCTGCTTTCCCCTCCCCTCCTCCAAATCCCGTGCAAAAGCTGGGATCTTTTTAATTAGCCCAAGGAGGGTACTAGTGCTACATGAGATCATGAGCTCCGAGGACTCGCTCAAGTCGCTGTCGCTCGACTACCTCAACCTGCTCATCAACGGCCAGGCCTTCAGCGACGTGGCCTTCAGCGTGGAGGGCCGCCTCGTGCACGCGCACCGCTGCGTGCTCGCCGCGCGGAGCCTCTTCTTCAGGAAGCTCTTCTGCGGCCTCGACCCGAGCCACCAGCCTCCGCCACCGCCTCTCAACTGGCCAAACGCGGGAGGCGGCAGCGGTGGCGGTGGCGGTGGCGGCTCACGTGGGGGCAGCGGGGGTGCCCCTGCCACGCCCGAGCTGGTCATCCCCGTCAGCTCGATCCGGTACGAGGTGCTAGTGCTGGTGTTGCAGTTCCTCTACAGCGGCCAGGCGTCGGTCGCGGCGCCCAAGAGCGGGCCGCTACCCGGCTGCGGCGCCAGGGGATGCTGGCACACCCGCTGCGGCGCCGCCGTCGACCTAGCCCTCGACACCCTCGCCGCCGCCCGCTCCTTTGGCGTCGAACAGCTCGCCTTGCTGGTCCAGGTGGGGAACAAACACTATCATTCGAATTTCCATGTCTTCCGTCCATCCATGCTGCGAGCACTGCACTCATATTCCCCTTTTCTTGGGATCTGCAAGCATATGCTAACTCGATCTCCAGTCGTCGACGCCATTAAGGATGATGGTAGTTAGGCCTGCCATGATTGGAGGCGCCCTTTGTGACATTAACATGGCAGCATGCAGGCTAGCAGGTCAGAAGAATCAAATCCATGGACGTCTGCGCCGGTGCAGCTCATACTGACTAGATCCCTACTAGGTTGCCCCCCTTTGCCTTTCTGATCGATCGATTCACTCACTGCATCATCAGCAGGCTGCAGCTGCTGCAGATTCCAGTGCACTCACTCCCCTCGTCAGTCCATTTTCTATGAATTTCTCCTCTTGGTGCTGTGTGTACTGAACGAGTGATAGGACTGAGTCGTCTCTAGTCTCTCACAGTCTCCTTTGCTTTTTCCTCGCTCCTGCTACTGCTGTTGCTGCAGCCACTGTCATGCATCACTTGTCATGGAGCTCCTCCTCTGACTCATCTTTACTAGGAAGGGTCTTTTCACGCCCTCGTTTGTGTCTGTCGCTTCCCTCACATCACATCCATCTCCACCTCCGCCCACTGCTTGCGATTGCGTTGCGCTAGGGTTTCTTCTTGGACACTGATCCAGTCCCGAACAGCGTCATTTCCAACAAAATTGCTGCCGTGCAGCATGTCATGGTATTGTTGGGCAAGTACACATGCATTGCTGTGCGGTAATTGGAATTAAACAGTGCATTTCATGCAGATGATTTGTTGTTGGTTTTGATCTGGTTAATAGTATATCATACTGGCTAATTTGTTAGATAATCATTTGGGAGAATTTGTCGATGCAGAAGCAATTGGAGAGCATGGTGAAGGAGGCGTCCGTGGATGACGTGATGAAGGTACTCATGGCGTCGCGCAAGTTCGAGATGCAGGAGCTCTGGGCCACCTGCTCCCACCTCGTCGCACGCTCGGGCCTCTCCGCCGACCTCCTCGCCAAGCACCTCCCCATCGACGTCGTCGCCAAGATCGAGGAGATTCGCGCCAAGTCGCCACTTGCCGGAGGCGGCGCCTCCGTGCCGCGCTCGCCGTTCCTCACCCACCACTATCTGCCCATCAACAACGGGCCGTCTTCCGCCGCCGACCGCGACCACAAGATCCGGCGCATGCGTCGTGCCCTCGACGCGGCCGACATCGAGCTCGTCAAGCTCATGGTCATGGGCGAAGGCCTGGACCTCGATGACGCGCTCGCGGTGCACTACGCCGTGCAGCACTGCAACCGCGACGTCGTCAAGGCGCTCCTGGAGCTCGGAGCCGCCGACGTCAACTCCCGCGCCGGCCCGACGGGGAAGACCCCGCTGCACCTGGCCGCCGAGATGGTGTCCCCAGATATGGTATCCGTGCTCCTTGACCACCACGCCGACCCCAATGCCAGGACGCTCGACGGCGTCACACCGCTGGACGTGCTCCGGGGCCTCACCTCGGAGTTCCTCTTCAAGGGCGCCGTACCAGGGCTCACCCACATCGAGCCCAACAAGCTGAGGCTGTGCCTCGAACTCGTGCAGTCAGCGGTCATGGTAACCACGCGTGACGACGGCGGGGGAGGCGATGGCGGCGGCGCTGGGGGAAGCGACGGCGGAAATTTCGGCCGGGGCGACGCGGACGACAGCCTGGTGAGCCTGACCATGAATTCCACGCTCATGTACCAGGGCCAGGAGATGGCGGCGCCGCCGGTGGCCGGCGAGGCGAGGAACAAAGGGACCAACAACGGCCGCGCGAGCCCCTCCAACCTGTACTTCCCCAATGGCTTCCCATGATGGTCGTCAACAACTCCGGCCGGCCGCCTCAGTATTCTAGCTGCTCGTCGCTCCTATCACACATGCATATCTCCGTCCTCCTCCTCTGGCTCTCGATCGACCGATCTATGGTGATGATTAATTCTGTTGCATCATCGTTGGACATGGATCGATCCATACGATGATGCAACTGTATCGCTAGGGATTGAAAGGGTCGACATATGATCGAGTGTGCAATGCATGCATGACCAAGAACTTGATGGTATTTGATGTGGATTCTTCTTCGATCTTTTCGCATGATTGGCAAGTCCAGCAACTGTTGCTAATTTGTTCAAACCAGTGGTCAAGGTTTCTCATAAAGTAGTCAATGTTCATCTTAATTGTCAATGCATGTTGCGAGATTCATTGGTCCTGGATGCATACTATGATGCAGTGTTGAACGCTATGCGCAGCATGGGGATTCAGCAGTTGCCCGTGGTTTTACATGCATGTCCCCTTTATGCAGCTTTTGGTTACTGTAGTAGGGCTTTGGACGATAGGCAGGATAGCTCATGGCCTTCGACAAGGCGAATCTAAGCGTGGAATCGAATGAATGGCCACAGGGATTGCCCTTGCATTTCTCCAATTATTCCTGTGGCAATTTTTCCGTCCATCAGATTTTCTTTAATAATAGGAAATAAATAAAGAGAACTTCCCCAAAACGATATAACTAGGAATAATTGTCAAATGGCAACAAAGAAGTTTAAATTTTGTGAAAATTACAATACAAGTAGTTTTTTTTGCGGAAACAATACAAATAATTTAACGTAAATATAAGCAAACGTTATTTCCACAGAGCGTATAGTTATTTCTTCCTATTCAAGAAAGAGGCGATCTCGCCAGCGCCGCCAGGGAGTTTCCCCGCCACCGTCCTCCGGCGGTTCTCCTCCGCCGACGACCTCGATCGTCGGTGGTGAGGGGGGTCACCAAATCCACACATGTGGATAGTTTTAGACCAACGTAGCTTAGTTTTTTAGGTTGTTCATCGTTTTGGCTTTGGCAGCGGCGATTGGTGCTATGGTTGGGGGTGGATTTGGAATCCATTCTGTTCAAATAAGGATGGTGTGGCGGCGACTGCATCCTCATGGTGGTTCTGTGTCCTCGAGCTCCGCCGTTGCGACATCGTTTGCTTTAGCATCGGCACGGAGCTTGGGAGGTAATCTAGGAACGAATGCAGATTGTGGTCTGCATCAACGGCATCTCGAAGATGGTGGATCGTGTGTTGGGTTTGTGGTACGTGGATGCCAGGTATGGTTTCCTCCTTCCACGTCTTAGACATGTGGGGATGCTAGATGTGGAATTCGATAGCGTGTCCGGGGTGTTGCCCATTCGTTCAATGGTAATGGTTTCGTCTTCCGTGAGTCACTTTGGAGGTCCGCAAAGTTGCATATCCGCAGTGGAGACATTTCGAGCTCGGTGTGTGGAGGTGATCTGTCATTTTTTTTTCTTTGGTGAGTGTTGTGATGGTGCCAGAGGTAGGTGACGGGTATTGGTGTCAAGTTCAAAGATATCTTTGGTGTTATTTGTAATTTTACTTCTTGCATGTTGTTCCGTTGTGCAACTATTTATTCAATATTGTCAGTTTGGTATGTACGGGACTTGTGCTATGAACCTTATGATATAAATGAAATATGTTGTACCCTGGAAAAAAGTCTAATTAATGAAATAATGTCTTCATCATCAATAATAAAAGAAAGAATACAGAAATTTTCTACATAGTTTAACGTGTGGCACCCATGGCGGTAGAGTAGCAGGTATACAGTGCAAATAGTACAGGTGATTTTTCATTGGCACTTTTGGATGCTGTAAGGCATTTTGTTGATTACATCAGACTAATATCTTTGATAGCATAGCTGATACTCCTGTGTAGTAAATAGTATGTGTTTCGCTCAAAATAAAAGTAAATAGTGTGTCGTCTCTGTCCAATATAAGGGGACAGCGCGATTAATGAAAACATTAGGGTTTTTTTGCTCTTGGCCGCAGGTGAGTGGTCAGTTGTATTTGTATGTATGATATATCGATTATTATATATGGATGGTACGTCAAACAAGAGAACTCGCTCTCACAATTTATTCTTATTTTTCCTTTTACACTCGTGTAGAATCAGGCTTTAGTCCCGGTTTATAAGGACCTTTAGTGCCGGTTCACCAACTGACACAAAAGGGTGGGGACTAAAGCCCCCTCCCCCTAGTGCCGGTTCAGCATGAACCGGAACCAAAGGCTCACCGCGTGGCACCAGCACGCGCCGGGGGGCTGGGGGCCTTTAGTCCCACACCAATCGGGACTAAAAGGTTTAGGGGTTTTATGGGTTTTATGGGTTTATGGTTTATTTTTTCTTTTATTTTTATGTTTTCCATTTAATTCCTTTTCATTTCAAACATATTTTATGCTACTACATACTGTACACGTGATGAATAGTAAAATTACGGTGTGTGTGTGTGTGTGTATATATATATATAGGAAAATGGTTGTGTACTCCTGGGAGTACGTACTCCCGCTCCTCATATACCACATAGATGAATCTTTTATATCTTTTTATTATTTTAATATACTTTATTAGTAATTATTAGATATCCCAAAATGAGTTTCATGAAAAAATTCATGTGAGTCTATGTATTTTTAAATATTTACGTATATACTGATGTGTTTGTACGTGAAAAGGTATATTACAAAAAGTACGTCGCAGATGATAATTTTTCAACTAAACTCATATTGGGGTATCTTAGAATATTTAATGAAATATATTGAGAATAATAAAGAGGTATAATTAATGCGTATATGGGGTATATTGAGGATGGGAGTACATACTCCCAACAGTACAGAAAAGGAGTCCTATATATATATACAATTTGGTATATACATACAATTTCTATTACAATTTGCAGATCATTACATGCAGGCATTAGGTGTAATGGTATTCTCCTTTTGAATCTATGACCTGGTCGATCAAAAATCCCGTCATTTCCCCTTGAATCGCTCGTACCTGATCCGTTGGTAGGAGCTGATCCCGCTTCTCCGACATCTTTAAAGAAGGAGATCAATATGAATGCATTAGTTGTGTGTATATATATATTAGATAATGATATAGAAATTATGAATAGTGTTCTGGCAAACGTACCCAAACTTGTCTATCATCTTTGGTTCTTTCGAACGTCATAATGTGAATGTTCTCACAAACGTAGTATGCACATAAATTATTTCCCTGCGCCTACCTTGCATGGTCTTTACGAGAATAGAATTCAGTTAGATAATAATTAATCAAGCATGACAATAGTATTGAAACTAGAATTAAAGAGATGCACGGATGTAATTAGCTAGTACTAAATTAATTACTTTGGCTCGCACCCATTTGAATTGTTGTTTCCATGCACCTTCAATCATGAACTTTTGCCAAGCCCTGCCCGCGGGCAAAGAAAATAAATAAATGAGTTATTAATTAATTGACATCAAGAAATGAACTAATGAGGCCGACATACATAGTGCGATAATGATTGAAATTACCTGTCGACCATTCCCCTCGCGACTGCGTAGTCATTAACGTCTTTAAATAGTGAGTCCGGTACTTAAAAACTTTTCCCTCGTCAATTTCAATGATTAGCAGGATCCAGTGAAAACTGCATGCGCACACGTTTGTATAATTAAGCGGGCATGTGCATAACTCATCAACTGCACTTATTAACATGTAGTAAGCAAAAATAGAATTTGTAGTACAAGACAGTGTCACTCATCCGAAGTTGTAAGGAAGTAGTATTTCTGGTTGGGTATTTAGTCTTCAAAAACTCTAGCAATCTTCTCTCTGTGTCTTTTCTCGACCATTCAAGTGACCATGTCTCTTGATTAATGGTATTTGGGTCAATGAATCCAGTGCCATATCGTCCACCTCTTTTCATTTCATACATCTTGACTGTGCATAATACCACAGAAAAGAATATAGTGAGGATAATTACAGGTAAAGAACGAGCACAACTAGCTAGAGACTTAAATTAAAGAAAGAAATCACTTATAAACAATAGCAACTGGTGATAGATTTGTCGAGTGCATCTTGATTGAATAACTGAAACATTTCTTGAAACTCAACCCACAAATCTTTTGCATGGAAGTAATGCTCTTCCTTGACTTTCACCATGAGGGACTCTCGCCCATTCTTTACTTCTCTCAGGTACCACTCATGCCATTCATACATTCTCGTCGATAGAAGCGGGATCTCCTCCGGCTTAACCAGAGGTTGCCCGCGGACAAATTTCCATCTTACTTAACCAGAGGTTGCCCGCGGACAAATTTCCATCTTAATTCCTCTTGTGTAAGCGTTTGGAATTCCTCGATGCCTAGGAGTTGTTGAACAGTGACACCGTCCTCTTTAGCCTGCCTTCTATGATCGTCGGTTATTACCAGCTGATCGACGGCACTCCCATGTGGTTCTACAATGAGCAGGGGGATCGATTGCACTGCCTGTTCTCCCAGCCGGGGAACAGTTTTTCCACTTTTTTGCCAACTGCTTGGCTCGAGCTCAAGATCGACTCCTTCTCTTTTTTGTGCACAATAGGACTTCTTGATAGAGCGATCATAGTTTGAGTCCCTTTGCTTCACACTCGGTTGAGCATTATCAATAAAGTGTTGTACCACTTTCTTAGGTACTTTCTCCTTTGGCAGCGGCGAGGGGTGGGGGGGTGTTTCGGTGCAAAATGGGCCTTCAGTTGGGCCTTCACTATGGCCATGTTTTCCTCGTCAGTATAGTCGTAAGGCAACTTCGGAAGAGGCTTGAGGCTTGGATCATATATGAATTTCTTTTCTGGTGTACCGCTAGCCGCCGTAGCTGCGGTGCCTCTCTTTCGCTGTTGCTGAGGCGACAGAGACGGCTGACACGGTGAGACTTGGAGGAGGAGGAGTGAGCTGACGTTGTGCCAGACTTGGAGGAGGAGTCGGTTGACACGGTGCCGGACTTGGAGGAGGAGGAGTCGGCTGACGCGGTGGCATACTTGGAGGAGCGTGAGTCAACTGACACGGCGCCGGACTTGGAGGAGCAAGAGTTGACTGACAAGATGGACTTGTTGGAGCACGAGTCGGTGGCCTTGGAAAGGCGATGCAATCCTTTCTCCATAGAATGATACGATGTATGGCCTCTCCCAGTGTGCGCTTCTCGTCACCTCCAGGAATGTCAAACTCTAGCTCGTAATATGCTGTCATCACTTCATCAACCCCGACACGACCATAGCCAGCTAGAATCGGATTGCAATGGAAGGTTGCTTCAAGGGGATTTGTTAAAGCTTAGTCGTCTGCCACCTTCATGGATATGTTCTTCACTTTCATGTGTAGCTCACAAGTAGTCCTATCTTTGGTACCATCCATAGGGTATCTAGCCAGTAGTGCATCATCGGCCTGGATGGAACCCACGCTGCTTCTTGGCATAGATGGGATAGTGCTATCCAATGTTGGATCTGCTTGCTGTTGTCGCTCCGATGCCCTTTCCTGGCTAAGTGAGTCGATATGCTCCTGCCGCTGCCAGAAAGCGCGTTCCAATTCCATGTGCTTTGATTCTACCAGTTGAAGGCGGTCTGCTTCCTCCTTCCTCTTCTCCTCCTCCAGCTTCCTCTTATCCTCCTCATGCTGCCTCTTTCTCACACGGCTGCTCTAAGTGTCGTTCCAATCCGCAAACCCCTCAAACCACGGAACAACGCCTTTGCCTCATGTTCCTCCCGGTTGTTCAGGATTCTTCAGGGCATGTTTAAGCTCGTCGTTCTCTCTGTTGGGCGTGAAAACCCTCGTTCGAGCCTCTTCTATTGCAACAAGTAAACCGTCGGAGGATTCTTTAAGACTTGCCCACTCCAAAACCAGCCATGTGTTTGGGTCAACTTCCGCCATGCGCATAAAACCAAGTCCTGCACCTTTAAGGATAGCTCGATATAACTGGAGTGACCCCTACAACAATCATCTCTTGCTCAGCGGTATCCCACTTACGCGGGGCCACCTCATAGCCACCTGGCCCCAGATTATGGTGCCACTTCGTTTTCGCAGCATTAATCTTGTTTATTATCTACCGTTCTTGAGCTATTTTCGATTCCTTGAACTTCACAAAGCGTCCCAGTGATCTCTTACCTTCTCTAGTGTTCCCTTGAATTCTAGAGTCTGCTTCCTGCTTTGACGTACGCGGTCCATATATTTTTCTCGTGGTTGTTGAATGCTACCACCATCTTCTTAAGAGCATTGTTCTTGACTTTCTCCAGATTTTCATCTGTCAAATGATCAGGTAGGGTGAAATGTGACATGAGCGATTCCCAAAGTAGATCTTTTGCTCTTTGGTTGACAAAAGTAACATCTGGATGTCCCTTTATTGGCTTTTCCATTCTCGAACGAAGATTAGGATTTGGTCCCTGACAATAACTCCACATTGATGAATGAACTTGTTCGCATTCTTATTAGGTTCAAGCGGTTCGCCACTATGTTTGATGGCATCAATGTTGTACATTACGCCAGCCTGCAACTTTTTGGCCGGGCCTCGAACTGCCCTACTGCTTGTAGAAGATTTGCTCAATCCAGAGGGCTAAAAGAAGAAAGATCGATTCATTAATATATATACAAATCAATTAAAACATGTGATGATCACCAGATGCCTTATATAAATATACCTCGCTGGACTTTGTTATTTGAAGAACAACATTTCCTCTGTCATCATTGTTCTGGACTTCATCTATTCATTCGTCTTCATCAATATCATACCCTCATCGGTATTGTTCAGATATTGTGAGCCGTCATCTTCTTCATTCTCATTTGGGCTCGGGGAGCATATGATGTCGAACATAGTCTCTTCACCTTCTCTGCCGGTATAGTCTATAGCTTTTATTTAACTAACCTATAAGAAAGATAAAACAATTTAGTATTCAAATTAGAATGCATGCAATCAATAAGGAAAAATTGAATCATAGTAGATAATATCCATCTCGAATAATATCACTAATATATACACTCGAATAATCCAGTTAGTATCCATCCCTGAAGAACCTGCTAGGTATTGGAGAACCTGACGTCCAACGCAACCATGTAGCGACGGACGTGCTCGTCCTCCTGCCTGAAATGGTGGCGTACCACCTCCGCTGGGGATGCCAACCTCCGCACCGAATGTGGCCCACACGCCTGTTGGGGAATGCAGTATTTCAAAAAAATTCCTACGATCACACAAGATATACCTAGGAGACGCATAGCAACGAGAGGGGAGAGTGTGTCTATGTACCCTCGTAGACCGAAAGAAGAATCGTTTAGCAATGTGGTTGATGTAGTCGAACGTCTTCGCGATCCAACCGATCAAGTACCGAATGCACGGCACCTCCGTGATATGCACACGTTCAGCTCGGTGACGTCCCTCGTACTCTTGATCCAGCTGAGTCCAAGGGTGAGTTTCATCAGCATGATGTGTTGATGGTGATGATGAAGTTACCGACGTAGGGCTTCGCCTAAGCACCACGACAATATGACCGAGGTGTAAAACTGTGGAGGGGGGCATCACACACGGCTAAAGATCAACTTGTGTGTCTATGGGGTGCCCCCTTCCCACGTATATAAAGGGGGGAGGGAGGAGGAAGCCGGCCAGGGTTGGCGCGCCCAAAGGGGGGAATCCTA
>NC_041388.1:507332235-507444410 GCF_002162155.2 Triticum dicoccoides
CTACTTCCACAAGGAGAACGGGGAAGGAGTAGGAGAAGAGAAGGAAAGGGGGGCCAACCCCCTAGCCCTAGTCCAATTTGGTTTGGTCTAGGGGGCATGTGCCACCTCTTGGCCTGCCTCCTCTCTTCCACCACTAGGCTCATGAGGCCCAATAACTTCCCGGAGGGTGTTCCGGGAACCCCCGGTACTCCGAAACGACCCGAACCATTCCGGTGTCCGAATGTAACCTTCCAATATATGAATCTCTATGTCTCAACCATTTCGAGACTCCTCGTCATATCCGTGATTTCATCCGGGACTCTGAACAAACTTCGGTACATCAAACCACATAACTCATAATACAAATCATCATCGAACGTTAAGCATGCGGACCCTACGGGTTCGAGAACTATGTAGACATGACCGACAAACATCTCCGGTCAATAACCAATAGCGGAACCTGGATGCTCATATTGGTTCCTATATATTCTACGAAGATCTTTATCGGTCAAACCACATAACAACATATGTTATTCCCTTTGTCATCGGTATGTTACTTGCACGAGATTCGATCATCGGTAGCATCATACCTAGTTCAATCTTGTCACTAGCAAGTATCTATACTCGTTCCATAATGCATCATCCCACAACTAACTCATTAGTCACATTGCTTGCAAGGCTTATAGTGATGTGCATTACCGAGAGGGCCTAGAGATACCTCTCCGACAGTCGGAGTGACAAATCCTAATCTCGATCTATGCCAACTCAACAAACACCATTGGAGACACCTGTAGAGCATCTTTATAATCACCCACTTACTTGTGACGTTTCATAGCACACTAAGTGTTCCTCCGGTATTCGGTAGTTGCATAATCTCATAGTCATAGGAACATGTATAAGTCATGAAGAAAGCAATAGCAATAAACTAAACGATCATAGTGCTAAGCTAACGGATGGGTCTAGTCCATCACATCATTCTCTAATGATGTGATCCCGTTCATCAAATGACAACACATGTCAATGGCTAGGAAACTTAACCATCTTTGATTAACGAGCTAGTCAACTAGAGGCATACTAGGGACACTATGTTTGTCTATGTATTCACACATGTACTAAGTTTCCGGTTAATACAATTCTAGCATGAATAATAAACATTTATCATGATATAAGGAAATATAAATAACAACTTTATTATTGCCTCTAGGGCATATTTCCTTCAGCGCCCGCCACCAAAGAAGCTCCGGGTTGATGACGGGAGGCGGGTTCCTCGTCAAGATGCGCGCCCCTGAAGGTAGCACCTCCCAGTGCCAGCTCGGCGGAACCCAGACCTAGACATGGCGCCTCTGAAGCAGGACGTCGTCGCGAACGAGTCGACGACGAGGATGCGGG
Organism: Triticum dicoccoides; assembly: GCF_002162155.2. Taxonomy (NCBI): domain Eukaryota; kingdom Viridiplantae; phylum Streptophyta; class Magnoliopsida; order Poales; family Poaceae; genus Triticum; species Triticum dicoccoides. Next base: position 507,333,604 of record NC_041388.1, read on the forward strand.
CCGGGCATCGTTAACGTCGAGAACAAATTCTATGCAAATTTAACATTTTGAAATGCTTGATTCTGATTTTTGTAATTATTTTTTTGTAAATACATAACAAACTTTTGCAAATACAACATTAAGATTTATATTAACATTAAAATATTATTAATACATGGTCAACTTTTTTCTATGCAACTTTTTTCTATAAGTATAGAAAACTAGAAAAACAAAAAATCTATGCAAATTCCACCATTCATCTACAATACACACACACACATACATTGTATAAAAAAACTAGTGAAAAAAAACTAAAACATACATATAGTGAAAAAATAATAATCATCTAAAACATCTAAAACACATACATATATACATACACTGTATACTAATTAATAGTCTAAAACATCTAAAACACATACATATATACTAATCTAAAACACATACACATATATACTAATCTAAAATGAAAATCACCGGAGGGGGCGGCGCAAGCTCACAGCGGACGAACGATAGCTTCGAGGTGCGGCAGGGGCGCGGATGGACGGACGACGATGTCGAGGGGCAGAGGCGCGGACGAACGGCGATGGCGAGGTGCAGGGGCGTGAAGGCCATGACGGCGAGGTGCGCTAGGGGCGCGAACGGACGGCAGCATCGAGGTGCGGTAGGGGCGCGGACGGACGGACAACGACGTCGAGGGGCAGGGGCGCGGACGGACGGACAACGACGTCGTGGGGCAGGGGCGCGGACGGACGGCGATGGCGAGCTCCGGCATCCTGGCGGCGTTGGTGGTGTTCGACGGCAGGGGAGGAAACTGGTGTATTAATCTGAAAATTTTCAGGTGCTATTTATATATGTGGAGACCTTTAGTCCCGGTTGGAGCCACCAAGCGGGAGTAAAGGGTGAATTTTCACCAGGCCAAGCGGCGGAAAGTCAGGCCTTTATTCCCGATTGGTGGCACCAACTGCGGTAAGGGGGGTCTTTAGTCGCGATTGGAGCCACCAACCGCGACTAAAGGTGGTGTGCTGGCAAGCGAGGTGCGCGTCGATGTTTAGTCCCACCTCACCAAGCGAAGGGCGCTCAGAGCGGTTTATAAGACCCGCAGCTGCATCCGTATTGAACTCCTCTCTAAGTAGGCCTTTGTGGGCCTACCATACCTGTGCTGCCCTGTGGGGTCTATTGGGCCGCGCGGGCCTACATCCTGTCCCAACTAGAGATTGGATTTCTAGTCGTCTCTAGGCCGTGGCGGACTAGTAGGCCGACATTTTTTTATTTATTTTCCAGTTTTTTTCTGCATTATTTATTTTCTTTTATTTATGAGTTTTCTTGCTTTATTTAGAGTTAATGAGTGAATATTTTTGCGCCAGGTCAAAAAAATTATAAACTTTCTGTTAGTGGCAATAGTTTTCAAATTTGAATTATTTGAAATTTATGCGAATCAGTAGTGTGTGAATAACTTTACTTTAAAAATAGATATTTCACTGATTCTTTCTTCTGTTGTTTAATATTAGTTTTTTTTATCATTATATTCAATTTGGTAATTCTTAGGTTATTTTAAAAAATCGAATGCCTTTGTAACAGATGAGTTTTCGTCTGACACCCTGATACTTCGAAAGAGATTGTTCATTTTGTACACGAAGTGCATCTAGTTTTGTCGGAACCCTCTCAACTTTTTAGCACATGCTATGTGGTTGAAATGATGATACCATGCCAACTTTCAACCTTTTCAGAGTTCATTTGTAGTGTTTTTCAATTTCAGGGTCATTTAGCTCAAAAAATCAGTAAATGCATGAAAAATAGCAAATGAAGTCAAAAAGGGTTGACAAGTGATCATGTGGCTTTGAATGGTGCATACTGAACACATAAAAAGTCTGGTGTTGAAATAAGTTTAAAACAATAAAATGCCTTTGTAACAGATGAGTTTTTGTCTCAAACCCTAATACTTCAAAGGAGATTGTCCAGTTTGTACATGAAGTGCATCCAGTTTTTGCTGTAACCCTCTCAACTTTTTAGCACATGCTATATGGGTGAAATGATGGTACCATGCCAACTTTCAACCTTTTCATAGTTCATTTGTAGTGTTTTTCAATTTCAGGGCCATTTAGCTCAAAAATTCAGTAAATGCATGAAAAATAGGAAATGAAGTCAGAAAGGGTTGAAAATTTATGACATGGCTTTGAATGGTGCATATTGAACGCACAAAAACTTTGGAGTTGACATAAGTTTAAAAAATGAAATGCCTTTGTAACAGGTGAGTTTTGGTCTCAAACCCTGATACTTCGAAAGAGATTGTCCATTTTATACCCGAAGTGCGTCCAGTTTTTGCCGTAAACCTCTCAACTTTTTAGCACAAGCTATGTGGATGAAATGATGATACCATGCCAAATTTCAATATTTTCAGAGTTCATTTGTAGTGCTTTTCAATTTCAGGGTCATTTAGCTAAATAAAATAAGTAAATGCATGAAAAATAGCAAATGAAGTCAGAAAGGGTTGAAAATTGATGACGTGGCTTTGAATGGTGCATACTGAACGCACAAAAAGTCTGGAGTTGAAATAAGTTTGGAAAACTGAAATGCCTTTGTAACAGATGAGTTTTCGTCTAAAACCCTAATACTTCAAAAGGGATTGTCCAGTTTGTACACAAAGTGCATCCAGTTTTTTCTGTAACCCTCTCAACTTTTTAGCACATGCTATGTGGTGAAATGATGATATCATGCCAACTTTCAACCTTTTTAGAGTTCATTTGTAGTGCTTTTCAATTTTAGGGTCATTTAGCTCAAAAAAAAATCAATAAATGCATGAAAAATAGGAAATGAAGAGAAAGGGTTGAAAATTGATGACGTGGCTTTGAATGGTGCATATTGAACGCACAAAAAGTTTGGAGTTGAAATAAGTTTAAAAAATGAAATGCCTTCGTAAAAGATGAGTTTTCGTATGAAACCCTCATACTTCGAAAAAGATTGTCCATTTTGTCCATGAAGTGCGTCCAGTTTTTGCCGTAAACCTCTCAACTTTTTAGCACATGCTATGTGGGTCAAATGATGATACCATGCCAACTTTCAACATATTCAGAGTTCATTTGTAGTGTTTTTCAATTTCAGGGTCATTTAGCTAAAAAATATAAACTTTTGCTTCCAGTAATAGAATTGTTTAAATTCACTGGAATGCGGTAAAATTCTGAATTTTTTAGAGACGATTGATGTACAAATCCATGTTGTCCTAATTTTTCAAAATTATTGGAGTAAAATAAGTATGGTAATTCTGTAGATCATTACAGATATGTTGTTGTTTGAAAACAGAAAGTTTTCTATCATTGTCTGAATTGTTCTGGGAAGTTAGAACGTGATAGAATCATGAAATTTTCGATAGTAAGCAACAACAAAATTTCTACAGTGTGGTATTTTGTCAGAATTTTTCGAGTTAGGGAACTATGGATCTTCTTGCATTCTTTACAGACGGTTCTGCATTCATTTGTAGTGCTTTTTAATTTCAGGGTCATTTAGCTAAAAGAATTAGCAAATGAAGTCCTACATAATGCATGAAATAATTTGTCTGTACATAATATTTCTTCGCGTTTCAAATGCCAAAACACATAAGTACCCTAACTATTACAAATATTCCCTCCGGTTTGTCTGAAGTGGGACTTTCCAGATATATAAGTCCAGAAACTCACTAGAGAAGAAAGTGATGACAGTGAAGCCGGTCACATCCCAGAGTGGGATCTTTGGGTGTAAAACTTTTTCTTCGCGTGTGTCACTTTGCGCCGTAACCATGGACAATCTTCATCATTTAACTGGCTGCTCGGGTCAATATTCACTGTGAAGGGAGCAATTTCATGAAACTTTTCATAATCTTCTGACATGTCTGTCTTGTCCTCCACCCCCATGATGTTTCTTTTCCCTGAAAGAACTATGTGGCACTTTGGCTCATTGTATGATGTATTCGCTTCCTTATATTTTCTTTTTCTTGCCTTAGTAGACACCACCTTCACATAGAAAATCTGCGCCACATCATTGGCTAGGACGAATGGTTCGTCTGCGTACGCAAAATTGTTGAGATCCACTGTTGTCATTCCGTACTGCGGGTCTTATGTTACCCCGCCTCCTGTCACATTGACCTATTTGCACTAAAACAAAGGGACCTTCAAACCACGTCCATAGTCAAGTTCCCATATCTCCTCTATGTAACCATAATATGTGTCCTTTGGCCTATTGGTGTTTGCTGCATCAAAGCGGACACCACTGTTTTGGTTGGTGCTCTCTTTACCTTGGGCGATCGTGTAAAATGTATTACCATTTATCTCATACCCTTTGAAAGTCAATACATTCAAAGATGGTAACTTGGACAACAAGTACAACTCATCTTCAACAGCGTCGTCATGCATGAGACGTGTCTGCAACCAACCGGCGAAAGTCCCCTTTTGTTCACATGTAATCCAGTTGTCAGACTGCTCCAATTGTTTGGAGCATAGAATGTTCTTGTGTTCCTTGATATAAGGAGCCACCAAGGAGGAATTTTGTAGAACTGTGTAGTGTGCTTGAACCCAAGAATGCCCGTCCATACATATTATTACTTTCGGTCCCAGCGTGCCTTTTCCACCCAGTCTGCCCTCATGCCACGATTCAAGAAGACCAATCGGCTTAAGGTCAGGAATAAAGTCAACACAAAACTCAATGATCTCCTCATTTTCATGGCCCTTGGAGATGCTTCCTTCTGGCCTAGCATGGTTATGAACATATTTCTTTAAGACTCCCATGGACCTCTCAAAGGGGAACATATTGTGAACAAATACAGGACCCAGAATGGCAATCTATTCGACTAGGTGAACTAGGACGTGTGTCATGATATTGAAAAAGGATGGTGGGAACACCAACTCAAAACTGACAAGGCATTGCACCAAATCATTCTCTAATCTTGGTATGATTTCTGGATCGATTACCTTCTGAGAGATTGCATTGAGGAATGCACATAGCTTCATAATGGCTAATCGAACGTTTTTGGGTAGAATCCCCCACAATGCAACGGGAAGAAGTTGCGTCATAATCACATGGCAGTCATGAGACTTTAGGTTCTGGAACTTTTTCTCTGCCATATTTATTATTCCCTTTATATTCAACGAGAAGCCAGACGGGACCTTCATACTGAGTAGGCATTCAAAGAAGATTTCCTTCTCTTCTTTGGTAAGAGCGCAGCTGGCATGATCCTAATGTATACCATCTTTTCCGTGCATACGTTGCTGGTCCTCCCATGCCTCTAGTGTATCTTTTGTCTTCGCATACATGCCTAAGAAGCCTAGCAGGTTCACGCAAAGATTATTCGTCACGTGCATCACGTCGATTGCAGAGCGGATCTCTAGGTCATTCCAATAGGGTAGGTCCCAAAATATAGATTTGTTCTTCCACATGGGTGCGCGTTCGTCAGCGTCATTCGGAACAGATTGTCCACCAGGACCCTTTCCAAAGATTACTTTTACATCCTTGACCATATCAAGTACATCATCACCAGTACGGTGGTGAGGCTTCTTCCGGTGATCTGCCTCACCTTTGAAATGCTTGCTTTTCTTTCTTATGGGGTGCCTGCTTGGAAGAAATCGACGATGTCCCAGGTACACATTCTTCTTCCATTTATCCAAATATATACTGTTGGTATCATCTAAACAGTGCATGCGTGCATGGTATCCCTTGTTTGTCTGTCCTGAAAGGTTACTAAGAGTAGGCCAATCATTGATGGTTATAAACAAGAACGCATGTAGGCCAAATTCCTCCTGATTGTGCTCATCTCACACACGTACACCTTTTTCATTCCACAACTGTAAGAGTTCTTCAACTAATGACCTTAGGTACACATCCATGTGTTGCCGGGTTTCTTAGGGCCTTGGATGAGCACTGGCATCATAATGAACTTCCGCTTCATGCACAACCAAGGAGGAAGGTATAGATACATAGAGTCACAGGCCAAGTGATATGATTGCTGCTCTGCTCCCCAAAAGGATTAATTGTTGGGGAACGTTGCAGAAAACAAAAATTTTCCTACTCGTTTCACCAAGATCTATCTAGGAGTTCATCTAGCAACGAGTCATCAGATGCATCTACATACCTTTGTAGATCGCGTGCGGAAGCGTTCAAAGAACGGTGATGATGTAGTCGTACATGACGTGATCCAAATCACCGATGACCAAGCGCCGAACGTACGGCACCTCCGCGTTCAACACACGTACGGGACGGGAAACGTCTCCTCCTTCTTGATCCAGCAAGGGGAAAGGAGAGGTTGATGAAGATCCAGCAGCACGACGGCGTGGTGATGGATGCAGGGCATCACAGTAGCAGGGCTTCGCCTATACTACGAGAGAGAGACGTAACGGGGAGAGAGGGAGGCGCCAAAGCTCAGCTATGAAGTCCCTCCTCTCCCTCACTATATATAGGGGTGCTAAGGGGGGGGCTCCGGCCCTAGTAGATGGCATCTACTAGCGGGGCGGTGGCCTAGGGTGGGGGGCTTGCCCCCCAAGGCAAGGGGGCGCCCCCTCTAGGGTTTCCCCTCAACCCTAGCCGCATGGGCCCTAGGGGGGGTGGCGCCCCAGCCCACTATGGGCTGGGTTCCCTCCCACTTCAGCCCATGGGGCCCCCCGGGATAGGTGGCCCCACCCGGTGGACCCCCGGGACCCTTTCGGTGGTCCCGGTACAATACCGGTGACCCCGAAACTTGTCCCGATGGCCGAAACAGCACTTCCTATATATAATTGTTTACCTCCGGACCATTCCGGAACTCCTCGTGACGTCCGGGATCTCATCCGGGACTCCGTACAATATTCGGGTTACTGCATATACCTATCTTCACAACCCTAGCGTCACCGAACCTTAAGTGTGTAGACCCTACGGGTTCGGGAGACAAGCAGACATGACCGAGACAACTCTCCGGCCAATAACCAACAGCGGGATCTGGATGCCCATGTTGGCTCGCACATGCTCCACGATGATCTCATCGGATGAACCACGATGTCGAGGATTCAATCAACCCCGTATGCAATTCCCTTTGTCAATCGATATGTTACTTGCCCGAGATTCGATCGCCGGTATCCCAATACCTCGTTCAATCTCGTTACTGGCAAGTCACTTTACTCGTACCTTAATGCATGATCCCATGACCAGACACTTGGTCACTTTGAGCTCATTATGATGATGCATTACCGAGTGGGCCCAATGATACCTCTCCGTCATACGGAGTGACAAGTCCCAGTCTTGATCTATGTCAACCCAACAGACACTTTCGGAGATACCCGTAGTCTACCTTTATAGTCACCCAGTTATGTTGTGACGTTTGGTATACCCAAAGCACTCCTATGGTATCCGGGAGTTACACGATCTCATGGTCTAAGGAAAAGATACTTGACATTGGAAAACTCTAGCAAACGAACTATACGATCTTGTGCTATGTTTAGGATTGGGTCTTGTCCATCACATCATTCTCCTAATGATGTGATCTCGTTATCAATGACATCCAATGTCCATAGTCAGGAAACCATGACTATCTATTGATCAACGAGCTAGTCAACTAGAGGCTTACTAGGGACATGTTGGTGTCTGTTATTCACACATGTATTACGATTTCCGGATAACACAATTATAGCATGAATAAAGACAATTATCATGAACAAGGAAATATAATAATAATGCTTTTATTATTGCCTCTAGGGCATATTTCCAACAGTATCCCACTTGCACTAGAGTCAATAATCTAGTTACATTGTGATGAATCGAACACCCATGGAATTCTGGTGTTGATCATGTTTTGCCCTAGGGAGAGGTTTAGTCAACGGATCTGCCACATTCAGGTCCGTATGTACTTTACAAATCTCTATGTCTCCATCTTGAACATTTTCACGTATGGAGTTGAAGCGACGCTTGATGTGCCTTGTCTTCTTGTGAAACCTGGGCTCCTTGGCAAGAGCAATAGCTCCAGTGTTGTCACAGAAGAGCTTGATCGGCCCCGACGCATTGGGTATGACTCCTAGGTCGGTGATGAACTCCTTCACCCATATTGCTTCATGTGCTGCCTCCGAGGCTGCCATGTATTCCGCTTCACATGTAGATCCCGCCACGACGCTTTGCTTGCAACTGCACCAGCTTACTGCCCCACCATTCAAAATATACACGTATCCGGTTTGTGACTTAGAGTCATCCAGATCTGTGTCGAAGCTAGCATCGACGTAACCCTTTACGACGAGCTCTTCGTCACCTCCATAAACGAGAAACATTTCCTTAGTCCTTTTCAGGTACTTCAGGATATTCTTGACCGCTGTCCAGTGTTCCTTGCCGGGATTACTTTGGTACCTTCCTACCAAACTTACGGCAAGGTTTACATCAGGTCTGGTACACAGCATGGCATACATAATAGAACCTATGGCTGATGCATAGGGAATGACGCTCATCTCTTCTATATCTTCTGCCGTGGTCGGACATTGAGCTGAGCTCAATTTCATACCTTGTAACACAGGCAAGAACCTCTTCTTAGACTGATCCATATTGAACTTCTTCAATATCTTATCAAGGTATGTGCTTTGTGAAAGACCTATGAGGCGTCTCGATCTATCCCTATAGATTTTGATGCCTAATATATAAGCAGCTTCTCCAAGGTCCTTCATTAAAAAACTCTTATTCAAGTAGGCCTTGATGCTGTCCAAGAGTTCTATATCATTTCCCATCAACAGTATGTCATCTACATATAATATGAGAAATGCTACAGAGCTCCCACTCACTTTCTTGTAAACACAGGCTTCTCCATAAGTCTGCGTAAACCCAAAACGCTTTGATCATCTCATCAAAGCGAATGTTCCAACTCCGAGATGCTTGCACCAGCCCATAAATCGAGCGTTGGAGCTTGCACACCTTGTCAGCATTCTTAGGATCGACAAAACCTTCCGGCTGCATCATATACAGTTCTTCCTTAAGGAAACCATTAAGGAATGCCGTTTTGACGTCCATTTGCCAAATTTCATAATCATAAAATGCGGCAATTGCTAACATGATTCGGACGGACTTCAGCTTCGCTACCGGTGAGAAAGTCTCATCGTAGTCAACCCCTTGAACTTGTCGATAACCCTTAGCGACAAGTCGAGCTTTATAGATGGTCACATTACCATCCGCGTCTGTCTTCTTCTTAAAGATCCATTTATTTTCTATGGCTCGCCGTTCAACGGGCAAGTCAGTCAAAGTCCATACTTCATTTTCATACATGGATCCTATCTCAGATTTCATGGCTTCTAGCCATTTGTCGGAATCCGGGCCCGCCATCACTTCTTCATAGTTCGAAGGTTCACCGTTGTCTAACAACATGATTTCCAAGACAGGGTTGCCGTACCACTCTGGTGCGGAACGTGTCCTTGTGGACCTTCGAATTTCAGTAGGAGCTTGATCAGAAGTATCTTGATCATTATCATTAACTTCCTCTCTAGTCGGTGCAGGCACCTCAGGAACATTTTCTTGAGTTGCGCCATTTTCCGGTTCAAGAGGTAATACTTCATCAAGCTCTACTTTCCTCCCACTTACTTCTTTCGAGAGAAACTCTTTCTCTAGAAAGGACCCATTCTTGGCAACAAAGATCTTGCCTTCGGATCTGAGGTAGAAGGTGTACCCAATAGTTTCTTTTGGGTATCCTATGAAGACGCATTTTTCCGACTTGGGTTCGAGCTTTTCAGGTTGAAGTTTCTTGACATAAGCATCGCATCCCCAAACTTTTAGAAACAACAGCTTAGGTTTCTTCCCAAACCATAATTCATACGGTGTCGTCTCAACGGATTTCGACGGAGCCCTATTTAAAGTGAATGCGGCAGTCTCTAAAGCATAGCCCCAAAACGATAGCGGTAAATCGGTAAGAGACATCATAGATCGCACCATATCTAATAGAGTGCGATTACGACGTTCGGACACACCATTACGCTGAGGTGTTCCAGGCGGCGTCAGTTGTGAAACTATTCCACATTTTCTTAAGTGTGTGCCAAACTCGTGACTCAAGTATTCTCCTCCACGATCTGATCGTAGAAACTTGATTTTCCTGTCACGTTGATTCTCAACCTCACTCTGAAATTCTTTGAACTTTTCAAAGGTTTCAGACTTGTATTTCATTAAGTATATATACCCATATCTACTTAAATCATCAGTGAGCATGAGAACATAACGATAGCCACCGCGAGCCTCAACACTCATTGGACCGCACACATCAGTATGTATGATTTCCAATAAGTTGGTTGCTCGCTCCATTGTTCCTGAGAACGGAGTCTTGGTCATTTTACCCATGAGGCATGGTTCGCACGTGTAAAATGATTCATAATCAAGAGACTCTAAAAGTCCATCAGCATGGAGCTTCTTCATGCGTTTGACACCTATGTGACCAAGGCGGCAGTGCCACAAATATGTGGGACTATCATTATCAATTTTACATCTTTTGGTACTCACACTATGAATATGTGTAGCAATACGCTCGAGATTCATTAAGAATAAACCATTTACCATAGGAGCATGACCATAAAACATATCTCTCATATAAATGGAACAACCATTATTCTCATATTTAAATGAGTAGCCATCTCGAATTAAACGAGATCCCGATACAATGTTCATGCTCAAAGCTGGCACTAAATAACAATTATTGAGGTTTAAAACTAATCCCGTAGGTAAATGTAGAGGTAGCGTGCCGACGGCGATCACATCGACCTTGGAACCATTCCCGACGCGCATCGTCACCTCGTCCTTTGCCAGTCTCCGTTTATTCCGCAGCTCCTGCTGTGAGTTACAAATATGAGCAACGGCACCGGTATCAAATACCCAGGAGTTACTACGAGTACTGGTGAGGTACACATCAATTACGTATATATCAAATATACCTTTGGCGTTGCCGGCCTTCTTGTCCGCTAAGTATTTGGGGCAGTTCCACTTCCAGTGACCCTTCCCTTTGCAATAAAAGCACTCTGTCTCAGGCTTGGGTCCATTCTTTGACTTCTTCCCGGCAGCTTGCTTGCCGGGCGCGGCAACATCCTTGCCGTCTTTCTTGATGTTCTTTTTACCCTTGCCCTTCTTGAACTTAGTGGTTTTATTGACCATCAACACTTGATGCTCCTTCTTGACTTCTACCTCCGCTGATTTCAGCATTGAGAACAACTCAGGAATGGTCTTTTGCATCCCCTGCATGTTGAAGTTCATCACAAAGCTCTTGTAGCTTGGTGGAAGCGACTGGAGGATTCTGTCAATGACCGCATCATCCGGGGGATTAACTCCCAGCTGAGACAAGCGGTTATGTAACCCAGACATTGTGAGTATGTGCTCACTGACAGAACTATTTTCCTCCATCTTACAGCTGAAGAACTTATCGGAGACTTCATATCTCTCGATCCGGGCATGAGCTTGAAAAACCATTTTCAGCTCTTCGAACATCTCATATGCTCCATGTCTCTCAAAACGCTTTTGGAGCCCCGGCTCTAAGCTGTAAAGCATGCCGCACTGAACGAGGGAGTAGTCGTCAACACGGTCTGCCAAGCGTTCAAAACATTTTGGTTCTGTGGGACGGGAGGATCACCTAGTGGTGCTTGTAGGACATAATCTTTCTTGGAAGCTATGAGGATGATCCTCAGGTTCCGGACCCAGTCCGTATAGTTGCTGCCATCATCTTTCAGCTTGGTTTTCTCTAGGAACGCGTTGAAGTTGAGGACTACGTTGGCCATTTGATCTACAAGACATATTGCAAAGATTTTAGACTAAGTTCATGATAATTAAGTTCATCTAATCAAATTATTAATGAACTCCCACTTAGATTAGACATCCCTCTAGTCATCTAAGTATTACATGATCCGAGTTAACTAGACCGTGTCCGATCATCACGTGAGACGGACTAGTCAATGTCGGTGAACATCTTCATGTTGATCGTATCTTCTATACGACTCATGCTCGACCTTTCGGTCTTCTGTGTTCCGAGGCCATGTCTGTACATGCTAGGCTCGTCAAGTTAACCCTAAGTGTTTTGCATGTGTAAAACTGTCTTACACCCGTTGTATGTGAACGTAAGGATCTATCACACCCGATCATCACGGCGTGCTTCGAAACGACGAACTTTAGCAACGGTGCACAGTTAGGGGGGAACACTTCTTGAAATTGTTATGAGGGATCATCTTATTTACTACCGTCGTTATAAGTAAACAAGATGCAAAAAAACATGATAAACATCACATGCAATCAAATAATGAACGTGACATGATATGGCCAATATCACATAGCTCCTTTGATCTCCATCTTGGGGCTCCATGATCATCTTGTCACCGGCTTGACACCATGATCTCCATCATCATGATCTCCATCATCGTGTCTCCATGAAGTTGCTCGCCAACTATTACTTCTACTACTATGGCTAACACATTTAGCAATAAAGTAAAGCAATTTACATGGCGTTTCTCAATGACACGCAGGTCATATAAAAGAATAAGGACAACTCCTATGGCTCCTTCCGGTTGTCATACTCATCGACATGCAAGTCGTGATTCCTATTACAATAGCATGAACATCTCATACATCACATATAGATCATTCATCATTCATCACAACTTTGGCCATATCATATCACAAACCACTTGCTGCAGAAACAAGTTAGACGTCCTCTAATTGTTGTTGCAAGTTTTACGTGGCTGAATTAGGGTTCTAGCAAGAACGTCTTCTTACCTACATTAAAGCCACAACGTGATTTGTCAACTTCTATTTACCCTTCATAAGGACCCTGTTCATCGAATCCGCTCCAACTAAAGTGGGAGAGACAGACACCTGCCAGCCACCTTATGCAACTAGTGCATGTTAGTCGGTGGAACCGGTCTCACGTAAGCGTACGTGTAAGGTTGGTCCGGGCCGCTTCATCCCACAATGCCGTTGAAGCAAGAAAAGACTAGTAGCGGCAAGAAAGTTGACAAATCTACGCCCACAACATATTGTGTTCTACTCGCGCAAGAAGAACTACGCATAGACCTAGCTCATGATGCCAATGTTGGGGAACGTTGCAGAAAACAAAAATTTTCCTACTCGTTTCACCAAGATCTATCTAGGAGTTCATCTAGCAACGAGTCATTAGATGCATCTACATACCTTTGTAGATCGCGTGCGGAAGCGTTCAAAGAACGGTGATGATGTAGTCGTACACGACGTGATCCAAATCACCGATGACCAAGCGCCGAACGTACGGCACCTCCGCGTTCAATACACGTACGGGACGGGAAACGTCTCCTCCTTCTTGATCCAACAAGGGGAAAGGAGAGGTTGATGAAGATCCAGTAGCACGACGGCGTGGTGATGGATGCAGGGCGTCACAGTAGCAGGGCTTCGCCTATACTACGAGAGAGAGACGTAACGGGGAGAGAGGGAGGCGCCAAAGCTCAGGTATGAAGTCCCTCCTCTCCCTCACTATATATAGGGGTGCCAAGGGGGGGGCGCCGGCCCTAGTAGATGGCATCTACTAGGGGGGGGGCCTAGGGTGGGGGGCTTGCCCCCCAAGGCAAGGGGGCGCCCCCTCTAGGGTTTCCCCTCAACCCTAGCCGCATGGGCCCTAGGGGGGGTGGCGCCCCAGCCCACTATGGGCTGGGTTCCCTCCCACTTCAGCCCATGGGGCCCCCCGGGATAGGTGGCCCCACCCGGTGGACCCCCGGGACCCTTCCGGTGGTCCCGGTACAATACCGGTGACCCTGAAACTTGTCCCGATGGCCGAAACAGCACTTCCTATATATAATTCTTTACCTCCGGACCATTCTGGAACTCCTCGTGACGTCCGGGATCTCATCCGGGACTCTGAACAATATTCGGGTTACTGCATATACATATCTTCACAACCCTAGCGTCACCGAGCCTTAAGTGTGTAGACCCTACGGGTTCGGGAGACAAGCAGACATGACCGAGACAACTCTCCGGCCAATAACCAACAGCGGGATCTGGATACCCATGTTGGCTCCCACATGCTCCACGATGATCTCATCGGATGAACCACGATGTCGAGGATTCAATCAACCCCGTATGCAATTCCCTTTGTCAATCGATATGTTACTTGCCCGAGATTCGATCGCCGGTATCCCAATACCTCGTTCAATCTCGTTACCGGCAAGTCACTTTACTCGTACCGTAATGCATGATCCCGTGACCAGACACTTGGTCACTTTGAGCTCATTATGATGATGCACTACCGAGTGGGCCCAGTGATACCTCTCCGTCATACGGAGTGACAAATCCCAGTCTTGATCTATGTCAACCCAACAGCCACTTTCGGAGATACCCGTAGTCTACCTTTATAGTCACCCAGTTACGTTGTGACGTTTGGTATACCCAAAGCACTCCTACGGTATCCGGGAGTTACACGATCTCATGGTCTAAGGAAAAGATACTTGACATTGGAAAACTCTAGCAAACGAACTATACGATCTTGTGCTATGTTTAGGATTGGGTCTTGTCCATCACATCATTCTCCTAATGATGTGATCTCGTTATCAATGACATCCAATGTCCATAGTCAGGAAACCATGACTATCTATTGATCAACGAGCTAGTCAACTAGAGGCTTACTAGGGACATGTTGGTGTCTGTTATTCACACATGTATTACGATTTCCGGATAACACAATTATAGCATGAATAAAGACAATTATCATGAACAAGGAAATATAATAATAATGCTTTTATTATTGCCTCTAGGGCATATTTCCAACATTAATGCCATCTACACTTAGACCAAACCATACGTTCCTTGCGGCATCTGCAAAGTCCTCCCACTTTCTCTCAATTTTTCTCCATTGCGACCCGTCAGCTGGTACTCTCAACTTCCCATCTTTCTTACGGTCTTCTTTGTGCCATCGCATCAACTTGGCATGCTCTTTGTAAATACAGGCTTCACCGCAAGTCTGTATAAAACTATATGCTTTGATCACTTTATCAAAGTATATATTCCAACTCCGAGATGCTTGCACCAGTCCATAGATGGATCGCTGGAGCTTGCACACTTTGTTATCACATTTAGGATCGACAAAACCTTCTGGTTGCATCATATACAATTCTTCTTTAAGAAATCTATTAAAGAATACAGTTTTGACATCCATTTGCTAGATTTCATAAAATGCGGCAATTGCTAACATGATTCAGACAGACTTTTAAGCATCAATACGAGTGAGAAAATCTCATCGTAGTCAACACCTTGAATTTGTCGAAAACATTCTTGAGACAATTCAAGCTTTGTAAATAGTAACGCTACTATCAGCTTCTGTCTTCCTCTTGAAGATCCATTTATTCTTAATGACTCGCCGATCATCGGGCAAGTCAATCAAAGTCCATACTTTGTTCTCATACATGGATCTCATCTCAGATTTCATGGCCTCAAGCCATTTCGCGGAACCTGGGCTCATCATCGCTTCCTCATAGTTCGTAGGTTCATCATGGTCTTGTAACATGACTTCCAGAAAGTATTACCGTACCACTATGGTGCGGACCATACTCTAGTTGTCCTACGAGGTTCGGTAGTAACTTGATCTAAAGTTTCATGATCATCATCATTAGCTTCCTCACTAATTGGTGTAGAGATCACTAGAACTGATTTCTTTGATGATCTACTTTCCAATTTGGGAGAAGGTACAATTACCTTATCATGTTCTACATTCCTCCCACTCACTTCTTTCGAGAAAAACTTCTTCTCTAGAAAGGATCCATTATTAGCAATGAATATCTTGCCTTCGGATCTGTGATAGAAGGTGTACCCAACAGTTTCCTTTGGGTATCCTATGAAGATGCATTTCTCCGGTTTGGGTTCGAGCTTATCAGGTTGAAATTTTTTCACATAAGCATCATAGCCCCAAACTTTAAGAAACGACAGATTAGGTTTCTTGCTAAACCACAGTTCATATGGCGTCATCTCAACGGATTTAGATGGTGCCCTATTTAACGTGAATGCAGCTGTCTCTAATGCATAACCCCAAAACCATAGTGGTAAATCGGTAAGAGACATCATAGATTGCACCATATCTAATAAAGTAAGATTATGATGTTCGGACACACCATTACGTTGTGGTGTTCCAGGTGGCGTGAGTTGCGAAACTATTCCGCACTGTTTCAAATGAAGACCAAACTCGCAACTCAAATATTATCCTCCACGATCAGATCGTAGAAACTTTATTTTCTTGTTACGATGATTTTCCACTTCACTCTGAAATTATTTGAACCTTTCAAATGTTTCAGACTTATGTTTCATCAAGTAGATATACCCATATCTCCTCAAATCATCTATGAAGGTCAGAAAATAACGATACTCGCCACGAGCCTGAACACTCATCGGACCGCATACATCAGTATGTATTATTTCCAATAATTTAGTTGCTCGCTCCATTGTTCTGGAGAACAGAGTATTAGTCATCTTTCCCATGAGGCATGGTTCGCAAGCATCAAGTGATTCCAAAAGCCCATCATCATGGATTTTCTTCATGCGCTTTACACCAATATTGTTGGAAATATGCCCTAGAGGCAATAATAAAATGGTTATTATTGTATTTCCTTGTTCATGATAATTGTTTATTGTTCATGCTATAATTGTATTAACCGGAAACCGTAATACATGTGTGAATACATAGACCACAACATGTCCCTAGTAAGCCTCTAGTTGACTAGCTCGTTGATCAATAGATGGTCATGGTTTCCTGACCATGGACATTGGATGTCATTGATAATGGGATCACATCATTAGGAGAATGATGTGATGGACAAGACCCAATCCTAAGCCTAGCACAAGATCGTGTAGTTCGTATGCTAAAGCTTTTCTAATGTCAAGTATCATTTCCTTAGACCATGAGATTGTGCAACTCCCGGATACCGTAGGAATGCTTTGGGTGTACCAAATGTCACAACGTAACTGGGTGGCTATAAAGCTGCACTGCGGGTATCTCCGAAAGTATCTGCTCGGTTGGCACGAATCGAGACTAGGATTTGTCACTGCGTGTAACAGAGAGGTATCTCTGGGCCCACTCGGTAGGACATCATCATAATGTGCACAATGTGACCAAGGAGTTGATCACGGGATGATGTGTTACGGAATGAGTAAAGAGACTTGCCGGTAACGAGATTGAACAAGGTATCGGGATACCACGATCGAATCTCAGGCAAGTATCGTACCGATAGACAAAGGGAATTGTATGCGGGATTGATTGAATCCTTGACATCGTGGTTCATCCAATGAGATCATCGTGGAGCATGTGGGAGCCAACATGGGTATCCAGATCCCGTTGTTGGTTATTGACCGGAGAGTTGTCTCGGCCATGTCTATGAAGGAAATATTCCCTAGAGGCAATAATAAAGTTATTATTTATTTCCTTATTTCATGATAAATGTTTATTATTCATGCTAGAATTTTATTAACCGGAAACATAATACATGTGTGAATACATAGACAAACAGAGTGTCACTAGTATGCCTCTACTTGACTAGCTCGTTAATCAAAGATGGTTATGTTTCCTAACCATGGACAAAGAGTTGTTATTTGATTAACGGGATCACATCATTAGGTGAATGATCTGATTGACATGACCCATTCCATTAGCTTAGCACCCGATCGTTTAGTATGTTGCTATTGCTTTCTTCATGACTTATACATGTTCCCATGACTATGAGATTATGAAACTCCCGTTTGCCGGAGGAACACTTTGGGTGCTACCAAACGTCACAACATAACAGGGTGATTATAAAGGAGCATTACAGGTGTCTCCAAAGGTAGATGTTGGGTTGGCGTATTTCGAGATTAGGATTTGTCACTCCGATTGTCGGAGAGGTATCTCTGGGCCCTCTCGGTAATGCACATCACATAAGCCTTGCAAGCATTGCAACTAATGAGTTAGTTGCGAGATGATGTATTACGGAACGAGTAAAGAGACTTGCCGGTAACGAGATTGAAATAGGTATTGCATACCGACGATCAAATCTCGGGCAAGTAACATACCGATGATAAAGGGAACAACGTATGTTGTTAAGCGGTCTGACCGATAAAGATCTTCGTAGAATATCTAGGAGCCAATATGGGCATCCAGGTCCCGCTATTGGTTATTGACCGGAGACGTGTCTCGGTCATGTCTACATTGTTCTCGAACCGTAGGGTCCGCACGCTTAAGGTTTCGATGACAGTTATATTATGATTTTATGAGTTTTGATGTACCGAAGGAGTTCGGAGTCCCAGATGAGATCGGGGACATGACGAGGAGTCTCTAAATGGTCGAGACGCAAAAATAGATATATTGGACGACTATATTCGGACATCGGAAAGGTTCCGAGTGATCCGAGTATTTTTCGGAGTACCGGAGAGTTACGGGAATTCGCCGGGGAGTATATGGGCCTTATTGGGCTTTAGGGGAAAGAGATAGGAGAGGTTGGGCGCCCCCCAAGGCCTAGTCCGAATTGGACTAGGGGGAAGGGCTGCGCCCCCTCCTTCCTTCTCTCCTCTTTTCCCTTGCCTTGACCCCTACTCCTAATACATGGAAGGACTTCTAGTTGGACTAGGAAAGGGGGAATCCTACTCCCGGTGGGAGTAGGACTCCCCTAGGGCGCGCCATAGAGAGGGCCGGCCCTCCCCTCCTCCACTCCTTTTATACGGGGGCAGGGGGCACCCCAAAGACACCCAAGTTGATCCTCGTGATCGTTCCTTAGCCGTGTGCGGTGCCCCCCTCCACCATATTCCATCTCGGTCATATCATAGCGGTGCTTAGGCGAAGCCCTGCGACGGTAGAACATCAAGATCGTCACCACGCCGTCGTGCTGACGGAACTCCTTCCCGAAGCTTTGCTGGATCGGAGCCCGGGGATCGTCATCGAGCTGTACATGTGCTAAGAACTCGGAGGTGCCGGAGTAACGGTGCTTGGATCGGTCGGATCGGGAAGACGTATGACTACTTCCTCTACGTTGTGTCAACGCTTCCGTTGTTGATCTACAAGGGTACATATATCATACTCTCCCCTCTCGTTGCTATGCATCACCATGATCTTGCGTGTGCGTAGGAATTTTTTTTGAAATTACTACGTTACCCAACAGTGGTATTAGAGCCTAGGTTTTAAATTGATGTTATATGCACGAGTAGAACACAAGTGAGTTGTGGGCGATATAAGTCATACTGCTTACCAGCATGTCATACTTTGGTTCGGCGGTATTGTTGGATGAAGCGGCCCGGACCGACATTACACGTACGCTTACGCGAGACCGGTTCTCCCGACGTGCTTTGCACAAAGCTGGCTAGCGGGTGACAGTTTCTCCAACTTTAGTTGAACCGAGTGTGGCTACGCCCGGTCCTTACGAAGGTTAAAACAACACCAACTTGACAAACTATCGTTGTGGTTTTGATGCGTAGGTAAGATTGGTTCTTGCTTAAGCCCGTAGCAGCCACGTAAAACTTGCAACAACAAACTAGAGGACGTCTAACTTGTTTTTGCAGGGCATGTTGTGATGTGATATAGTCAAAACGTGATGATATATAAGTTGTTGTATGAGATGATCATGTTTTGTTAAAGTTATCGGCAACTGGCAAAAGCCTTATGGTTGTCTCTATATTGCATAAGATGCAAGCGCCAAATAATTGCTTTACTTTGTCGCTATGCGATAGCAATAGTTGCAAGAGCAATAGTTGGCGAGATGACCGTGTGACGACACATTGATATAGATCAAGATGATGGAGATCATGGTGTCATGCCGGTGACGATAGAGATCATGACAGTACTTTGGAGATGGAGATCAAAGGCACAAGATGATGATGGCCATATCATGTCACATATTTTGATTGCATATGATGTTTATCTTTTATACATCTTATTTTGCTTAGTTTGACGGTAGCATTTTAAGATGATCTCTCACTAATTATCAAGAAGTGTTCTCCCTGAGTATGCACCGTTGCCAAAGTTCGTCGTGCCCAGACACCATGTGATGATCGGGTGTGATAAGCTCTACGTCCATCTACAACGGGTGCAAGCCAGTTTTGCACACGCGGAATACTCAGGTTAAACTTGACGAGCCTAGCATATGCAGATATGGCCTCAGAACACGGAGACCAAAAGGTCGAGCGTGAATCATATAGTAGATATGATCAACATAGTGATGTTCACCATTGAAAACTACTCTATCTCACGTGATGATCGGTTATGGTTTAGTTGATATGGATCACATAATCACTTAGAAGATTAGAGGGATGTCTATCTAAGTGGGAGTTCTTAAGTAATATGATTAATTGAACTTAAATTTATCATGAACTTAGTCCTGGTAGTATTTTGCAAATTATGTTGTAGATCGATAGCTTGCGTTCTTGCTTTCATATGTTTATTTTGATATGTTCCTAGAGAAAAATTGTGTTGAAAGATGTTAGTAGCAATGATGCGGATTGGATCCATGATCTGAGGTTTATCCTCATTGCTGCACAGAAGAATTATGTCCTTGATGCACCGCTAGGTGACGGGCCTATTGCAGGAGCAGATGCAAACGTTATGAACGTTTGGCTATCTCAATATGATGACTACTTGATAGTTTAGTGCACCATGCTTAACAGCTTAGAATCGGGACATCAAAGACGTTTTGAACGTCATGGACCATATGAGATGTTCCAGGAGTTGAAGTTTCAAGCAAATACCCGAGTTGAGAGATATGAAGTCTCCAACAAGTTCTATAGCTAAAAGATGGAGGAGAATCGCTCAACTAGTGAGCATGTACTCAGATTGTCAGGGTACTACAATCGCTTGAATCAAGTGGGAGTTAATCTTCCAGATAAGATAGTGATTGACAGAATTCTCTAGTCACCATCACCAAGTTAGTAGAACTTCGTGATGAACTATGATATGCAAGGGATAACGGAAACGAATCTCGAGCTTTTCATGATGATGAAATTGATGAAGGTAGAAATCAAGAAAGAGCATCAATTGTTGATGGTTGACAAGATTACTAGTTTCAAGAAAAGGGCAAAGGGAAGAAGGGGAACTTCAAGAAGAACGGCAAGCAAGTTGCTGCTCAAGTGAAGAAGCCCAAGTCTGGTCCTAAGCCTGAGACTAAGTGTTTCTACTGCAAAGGGACTGGTCACTGGAAGAGGAACTACCCCAAGTGATTGGCAGATAAGAAGGATGGCAAAGTGAACATAAGTATATTTGATATACATGTTATTGATGTGTACTTTACTAGTGTTTATAGCAACCCCTCGGTATTTGATACTAGTTCAGTTGCTAAGATTAGTAACTCAAAACAGGAGTTGCAGAATAAACAGAGACTAGTTAAGGGTGAAGTGACGATGTGTGTTGGAAGTGGTTCCAAGATTGATATGATCATCATCGCACACTCCCCTATACTTTCGGGATTAGTGTTGAACCTAAATAAGTGTTATTTGGTTTTTGCGTTGAGCATGAATATGATTTGATCATGTTTATTGCAATACGATTATTCATTAAAGTCAGAGAATAATTGTTGTTCCGTTTACATGAATAAAACCTTCGATGGTCATACCCCCAATGAAACAAGTTCATTGGATCTCGATCGTAGTGATACACATATTCATAATATTGAAACCAAAAGATGCGAAGTTAATAATGATAGTGCAACTTATTTGTAGCACTGCCGTTTAGGTCATATTGGTATAAAGCGCATGAAGAAACTCCATGCTGATGGGATTTTGGAATCACTTGATTATGAATCACTTGATGCTTGCGAACCATGCCTCATGGGCAAGATGACTAAGACTCCGTTCTCCGGAGCGAGCAACTGACTTATTGGAAATAATACATACTGATGTATGCGGTCCGATGAGTGTTAAGGCTCACGGCAAGTATCGTTATTTTTTGAACTTCACATATGATTTGAGCAGATATGGGTATATCTACTTGATGAAACATAAGTCTGAAACATTTGAAAAGTTCTAAAGAATTTTAGAGTGAAGAGGAAAATCATCGTGACAAGAAAATAAAGTTTCTACGATCTGATCACGGAGACAAATATTTGAGTTACGAGTTTGGTATTCAATTAAAACAATGTGGAATAGTTTCACAAACTCATGCCACATGGAACACCACAGCATAATGGTGTGTCCGAACGTCATAACCGTACTTTATTGGATATAGTGCAATCTATCACTATTGGATATAGTGCAATCTATGATGTCTCTTACCGATCTACCACTATCGTTTTGGGGTTATGCATTAGAGACAGCTGCATTCACGTTAAATAGGGCACCATCTAAATCCGTTGAGACAACACCATGTGAACTATGGTTTGACAAGAAACCTAAGCTGTCGTTTCTTAAAGTTTGGGGTTGCGATGCTTATATGAAAAAGTTTCATCCTGATAAGCTCAAACTCAAGTCGGAAAAGTGCGTCTTCATAGGATATCCAAAGGAAACTATTGGATACACCTTCTATCACAGATCCGAAGGCAAGACTTTTGTTGCTAAATTCGGAAACTTTCTGGAGAAGGAGTTTCTCTCGAAAGAAGTGAGTGGGAGGAAAGTAGAACTTGACGAGGTAACTGTACCTGCTCCCTTATTGGAAAGTAGTACATCACAGAAAAATGTTTCTGTGACACCTACACCAGTTAGTGAGGAAGCTAATGATGATGATCATGAAACTTCAGAACAAAATACTACTGAACCTCGTAGATCAACCAGAGTAAGATCCGCGCCAGAGTGGTACGGTAATCCTGTTCTGGAAGTCATGCTACTAGATCATGATGAACCTACGAACTATGAAGAAGCGATGGTGAGCCCAGATTCCGCAAAGTGGCTTGAAGCCATGAAATCTGAGATATGATCCATGTATGAGAACAAAGTATGGACTTTGGTTGACTTGCCCGATGATCGGCAAGCCATAGAAAATAAATGGATCTTCAAGAGGAAGACGGACGCTGATAGTAGTGTTACTATCTACAAAGCTAGAATTGTCGCAAAAGGTTTTTGACAAGTTCAAGGTGTTGACTACGATGAGATTTTCTCACTCGTATCTATGCTTAAGTCTATCCGAATCATGTTAGCAATTGCCGCATTTTATGAAATCTGGCAAATGGATAAACAAAATTGCATTCCTTAATGGATTTACTAAAGAAGAGTTGTATACGATGCAACTAGAAGGTTTTGTCGATCCTAAAGGTGTTAACTAAATATGCAAGCTCCAGCGATCCAACTATGGACTGGTGCAAGAATCTCGGAGTTGGAATATACGCTTTGATAAGTTGATCAAAGCATATAGTTTTATACAGACTTGCGGTGAAGCCTGTATTTACAAGAAAGTGAGTGGGAGCACTACAACATTTCTGATAAGTATATGTGAATGACATATTGTTGATCGGAAATAATGTAGAATTATTCTGCAAAGCATAAAGGAGTGTTTGAAAGGAGTTTTTCAAAGAAAGACCTCGGTGAAGCTGCTCACATATTGAGTATCAAGATCTATAGAGATAGATCAAGACACTTGATAAGTTTTTTCAATAAGTACATACCTTGACAAGATTTTGAAGTAGTTCAAAATGGAACAATCAATGAAAAGGTTTCTTGCCTGTGTTACAAGGTGTGAAGTTGAGTAAGACTCAAAGCCCGACCACGGCAGAAGATAGAAAGAGAATGAAAGTCATTCCCTATGCCTCAGTCATAGGTTCTATAAAGTATGCCATGTTGTATACCAGATCTATTGTATGCCCTACCACTGAGTGTGGCAAGGGAGTACAATAGTGATCTAGGAGTAGATCACTGGACAGCGGTCAAAATTATCCTTAGAGGAATAAGGATATGTTTCTCGATTATGGAAGTGAAAAAAAAGGTTCGTCGTAAAGGGTTACGCCGATGCAAGTTTTGACACTAATCTAGATGACTCTAAGTCTCGGTCTAGATACATATTGAAAGTGGGAGCAATTAGCTAGAGTAGCTCCATGCAGAGCATTGTTGACATAGAAATTTGCAAAATACATGCGGATCTGAATGTGGCAGACCCGTTGACTAAGATTCTCTCACAAGCAAAACATGATCACACCTTAGTACTCCTTGGGTGTTAATCACATAGCGATGTGAACTAGATTACTGAATCTAGTAAACCCTTTGGGTGTTGGTCACATGGCGATGTGAACTATGGGTGTTAATCACATGATGATGTGAACTATCGATGTTAATCACATGGTGATGTGATCTAGATTATTGACTCTAGTGCAAGTGGGAGACTGAAGGAAATATGCCCTAGAGGTAATAATAAAGTTATTATTTATTTCCTTATTTCATGATAAATGTTTATTATTCATGCTAGAATTGTATTAACCGGAAACATAATACATGTGTGAATACATAGACAAACAGAGTGTCACTAGTATGCCTCTACTTGACTAGCTCGTTAATCAAAGATGGTTATGTTTCCTAACCATGGACAAAGAGTTGTTATTTGATTAACGGGATCACATCATTAGGTGAATGATCTGATTGACATGACCCATTCCATTAGCTTAGCACCCGATCGTTTAGTATGTTGCTATTGCTTTCTTCATGACTTATACATGTTCCCATGACTATGAGATTATGAAACTCCCGTTTGCCGGAGGAACACTTTGGGTGCTACCAAACGTCACAACATAACAGGGTGATTATAAAGGAGCATTACAGGTGTCTCCAAAGGTAGATGTTGGGTTGGCATATTTCGAGATTAGGATTTGTCACTCCGATTGTCGGAGAGGTATCTCTGGGCCCTCTCGGTAATGCACATCACATAAGCCTTGCAAGCATTGCAACTAATGAGTTAGTTGCGAGATGATGTATTACGGAACGAGTAAAGAGACTTGCCGGTAACGAGATTGAACTAGGTATTGGATACCGACGATCAAATCTCAGGCAAGTAACATACCGATGATAAAGGGAACAACGTATGTTGTTATGCGGTCTGACCGATAAAGATCTTCGTAGAATATGTAGGAGCCAATATGGGCATCCAGTTCTAGCTATTGGTTATTGACCGGAGACGTGTCTCGGTCATGTCTACATTGTTCTCGAACCATAGGGTCCGCACGCTTAAGGTTTCGATGACAGTTATATTATGATTTTATGAGTTTTGATGTACCGAAGGAGTTCAGAGTCCCAGATGAGATCGGGGACATGACGAGGAGTCTCGAAATGGTCGAGACGTAAAAATCGATATATTGGACGACTATATTCGGACATCGGAAAGGTTCCGAGTGATCCGAGTATTTTTCGGAGTACCGGAGAGTTACGGGAATTCGCCGGGGAGTATATGGGCCTTATTAGGCTTTAGGGGAAAGAGATAGGAGAGGTTGGGCGCCCCCCAAGGCCTAGTCCGAATTGGACTAGGGGGAAGGGCTGCGCCCCCTCCTTCCTTCTCTCCTCTTTTCCCTTGCCTTGACTCCTACTCCTAATACATGGAAGGACTTCTAGTTGGACTAGGAAAGGGGGAACCCTACTCCCGGTGGGAGTAGGACTCCCCTAGGGCGCGCCATAGAGAGGGCCGGCCCTCCCCTCCTCCACTCCTTTATATACGGGGGCAGGGGGCACCCCAAAGACACACAAGTTGATCGTCGTGATCGTTCCTTAGCCGTGTGCGGTGCCCCCCTCCACCATATTCCACCTCGGTCATATCATAGCGGTGCTTAGGCGAAGCCCTGCGACGGTAGAACATCAAGATCGTCACCACACCGTCGTGCTGACGGAACTCCTCCCTGATGCTTTGCTGGATCGGAGCCCGGGGATCGTCATCGAGCTATACATGTGCTAAGAACTCGGAGGTGCCGGAGTAACGGTGCTTGGATCGGTCGGATCGGGAAGACGTACGACTACTTCCTCTATGTTGTGTCAATGCTTCCGTTGTTGATCTACAAGGGTACGTAGATCATACTCTCCCCTCTCGTTGCTATGCATCACCATGATCTTGCGTGTGCGTAGGAATTTTTTTTGAAATTACTACGTTACCCAACAGTCTGCCTGACTCCCGAGCCCGTAGGGTCTACACACTTAAGGTTCGATGACGCTAGGGTTATAGGGAAAGTATGTACGCGGTTACCGAATGTTGTTCGAAGTCCCGGATGAGATCCCGAACGTCACGAGGAGTTCCGGAATGGTCCGGAGGTAAAGATTCATATATGGGAAGTCCCGTTTTGGTCACTGGAAAGGTTTCGGGTGCTATCGGTAACGTACCGGGACCACCGGGAGGGTCCCGGGGGTCCACCAGGTGGGGCCACCAGCCCCAGAAGGCTGCGTGGGCCAAGTGTGGGAGGGGACCAGCCCCAGGTGGGCTGGTGTGCCCCCCCACCAAGGCCCAAGGCGCGTGGAGAGTGGGAAGGGGGCAAACCCTAGGTCCAAATGGGTCTTAAGGCCCACCCTAGGGCGCCCCCCACTTCTCCCCTTCGGCCGCCACCCTAGATGGCATCTAGGGCTGCCGCCCCCCCTAGGGAGGGAACCCTAGAAGGGGGCGCAGCCCCTCCCCTCCCCCTATATATACTTGAGGTATTGGGGCTGCCCAACACATGATTTGATCTCCCTCTTGGCGCAGCCCTACCTCTCTCCCTCCTCGTCTCTCGTAGTGCTTGGCGAAGCCCTGCTGGAGTCCCGCGCTCCTCCACCATCACCACGCCGTCGTGCTGCTGCTGGATGGAGTTTTCCCCAACCTCTCCCTCTCTCCTTGCTGGATCAAGGCGCGGGAGACGTCACCGGGCTGTACGTGTGTTGAACGCGGAGGCGCCGTTGTTCGGCGCTTAGATCGGAATCGACCGTGATCTGAATCGCTGTGTGTACGACTCCACCAACCACGTTCTTGCAATGCTTCCGCTTAGCGATCTACAAGGGTATGTAGATGCACTCCCCTTCCCTTCGTTGCTAGATTACTCCATAGATTGATCTTGGTGATGCGTAGAAAATTTTAAATTTCTGCTACGATCCCCAACAGTGGCATCATGAGCTAGGTCTATGCGTAGATTCTATGCACGAGTAGAACACAAAGTAGTTGTGGGCGATGATTTGTTCAATTTGCTTGCCGTTACTAGTCTTATCTTGATTCAGCGGCATTGTGGGATGAAGCGGCCCGGACCGACCTTACACGTACACTTACGTGAGACAGGTTCCACCGACTGACATGCACTTGATGCATAAGGTGGCTGGAGGGTGTCTGTCTCTCCCACTTTAGTCGGATCGGATTCGATGAAAATGGTCCTTATGAAGGGTAAATAGCAATTGGCATATCACCATTCTGGTTTTGCGTAGGTAAGAAACGTTCTTGCTAGAAACCCATAGCAGCCATGTAAAACATGCAACAACAATTAGAGGACGTCTAACTTGTTTTTGCAGGGTATGCTATGTGATGTGATATGGCCAAAAGGATGTGATGAATGATATATGTGATGTATGAGATTGATCATGTTCTTGTAATAGGAATCACGACTTGCATGTCGATGAGTATGACAACCGGCAGGAGCCATAGGAGTTATCTTAATTTATTTATGACCTGTGTGTCAATGAAAACGCCATGTAATTACTTTACTTTATTGCTAACCGTTAGCCGTAGTAGTAGAAGTAATAGTTGGTGAGGCAACTTCATGAAGACACAATGATGGAGATCATGATGATGGAGATCATGGTGTCATGCAGGTGACGATGGTGTTCATACCGTGCCTCGAAGATGGACATCAAAGGCGCAAGATGATATTGGCCATATCATGTCACTTTATGATTTGCATGTGATGTTTGTCATGTTTTTACATCTTATTTGCTTAGAATGACGGTAGCATAAATAAGATGATCCCTCATTAAAATATCAAGGATTGTGTTCCCCCTAACTATGCACCGTTGCTAAGGTCCGTTGTTCCGAAGCACCACATGATGATCGGGTGTGATAGGTTCTAACGTTCACATACAACGGGTGTAAGCCAGATTTACACACGCAATACACTTAGGTTAACTTGACGAGCCTAGCATGTACAGACATGGCCTCGGAACACGGAATACCGAAAGGTCGAATATGAGTCGTATAGTGGATACGATCAGCATGAAGATGTTCACCGATGATGACTAGTCCGTCTCACGTGATGATCGGACACGGCCTAGTTAACTCGGATCATGTATCACTTAGATGACTAGAGGGATGTCTATCTAAGTGGGAGTTCATTGAATAATTTGATTAGATGAACTTAATTATCATGAACATAGTCAAAAGGTCTTTGCAAATTATGTCGTAGCTCACGCTTTGGTTCTACTGTTTTAGATATGTTCCTAGAGAAAATTTAGTTGAGAGTTGACAGTAGCAATTATGCGGACTGGGTCCGTGAACTGAGGATTGTCCTCATTGCTGCACAGAAGGGCTATGTCCTTAATGCACCACTCAGTGCGTTGAACCTCGAGCATCGTCTGTAGATGTTGGGAAACATCTGACATACACGTTTTGAGGACTACGTGATAGTTCAGTGCGTAATACTAACGGTTTAGAATTGTGGCACCAAAGACGTTTTTGAAACGTCACAGAACATATGAGATGTTCCAAAGACTGAAATTGGGATTTCAGACTAGTGCCCACGTGAAGAGGTATGAGACCTCTGGCAAGTTTCTTAAGCCTGCAAACTAAGGGAGAAAAGCTCAATCGTTGAGCATGTGCTCAGATTGTCTAAGTACTGCAATCGCCTGAATCGAGTGGGAGTTAATCTTCCAGATGAGATAGTGATAGTTCTCCATAGTCACTACCACCAAGCTATTAGAGCTTAGTGATGAACTATAACATATCAGGGATAGACATGATGATCCTTGAGCAATTCGCGATGTTTGACACCATGAAAGTAGAAACCAAGTAGGAGCATCAAATTTTGATGGTTAGTAAAACCACTAGTTTCAAGAAGGGCAAGGGAAAGAAGGGATACTTCATGAGACAGCAAATCAGTTGCTGCTCTAGTGAAGAAATCCAAGGTTGAACCAAACCCGAGACTAAGTGCTTCTATAATGAGGGGAACGGTCACTGAAGCAGAACTACCCTAGATCCTTGGTAGATGAGAAGGCTGGCAAGGTCGACAGAAGTATTTTGAATATACATTATATTATTGTGTACTTTACTAGTACTCCTAGTAGCACCAGGGTAATAAATACTGGTTCACTTGCTAAGTGTTAGTAACTCGAAATAAAAGGCTATGGAGACTAGCTAAAGGTGAGATGACGATATGTTGGAAGTGTTTCCAAGGTTGATGTGATCAAACATCGCACGCTCCCTCTACCATCGGGATTGGTGTTAAACCTAAATAATTGTTATTTGGTGTTTGCGTTGAGCATAGACATGATTGGATTATTTTTATTGCAATGTGGTTATTCATTTAAGGAGAATAATGGTTACTCTATTTATTTGAATAATACCTACAATGGTCTTGCACCTAAAATGAATGGTTTATTGAATCCCGGTCGTAGTGATACACATGTTCATGCCAAAAGATATAAGATAGTAATGACAGTACCACGTACTTATGGCACTGCCATTTGAGTCATGTTGGTATAAAACGCATGAAGAAGCTCCATGTTGATGGATCTTTGGACTCACTCGTTTTTGAAAAGATTGAGACATGCGAACCATGTCTATTGGTAGATATGCATGAAGAAACTCCATGCAGATGGATCGTTTGGACTCACTTGATTTTGAATCACTTGAGACATGCAAATCATACCACATGGGCAAGGTGACTGAAAGGCCTCGTTTTCAGTAAGATGGAACAAGAAAGCAACTTGTTGGAAGTAATAAATTTTGATGTGTGCAGTCCAATGAGTGCTGAGGCACGCAGTGGATATCGTTATGTTCTTACTTCACAGATGATTTGAGTAGATGCTAAGTATATTTACTTGATGAAACACAAGTCTGAATTATTGAAAGGTTCAAGTAATTTCAGAGTGAAGTTGAAGATCGTCGTGACAAGATGATAAAATGTCTATGATATGATCATAGAGATGAATATCTGAGTTACGAGTTTGGCACACAATTAAGACATTGTGGAAACTATTTCACAACTAATACCGCCTGGATCACCATAATGTGATGGTGTGTCCGAACATCATAACTGCACCCTATTGGATATGGTGCATACCACAATGTCTCTTATCGAATTAACACTATCATTTATGGGTTAGGCATTAGAGACAACCGCATTCACTTTAAATAGGGCACCACCCAATTCCGTTGAGACGACACCGTTTAGAGAAACCTAAGCTGTCGTTTCTTAAAAGTTTGGGGCTGCGATGCTTATGTGAAAAAGTTTCAGGCTGATAAGTTCGAACCCAAAGCGGATAAATGCATCTTCATAGAATACCCAAAAATAGTTGGGTATACCTCCTATTTCAGATCCGGAAGCAAAAGTGATTGTTTCTAGAAACGGGTCCTTTCTCGAGGAAAAGTTTCTCTTGAAAGAATTGAGTGGGAGGATGGTGGAGACTTGATGAGGTTATTGAACCGTCACTTCAACTAGTGTGTAGCAGGGCACGGGAAGTTTATCCTGTGGCACCTACACCAATTGAAGTGGAAGCTTATGATAGTGATCATGAAACTTCGGATCAAGTCACTACCAAACCTCATAGGTCGACAAGGATGCATACTACTTCAGAGTGGTACGTAATCCTATCTTGGAAGTCATGTTGCTAGACAACAATGAACCTACGAGCTATGGAGAAGTGATGGTGGGCCCAGATTCCAAAGAATGGCTCGAGGCCATAAAATCCGAGAGAGGATCCATGTATAAAAGAAAGTATAGACTTTGAAAGAACCACTTGATGGTCGTGAGGCTGTTGAGTGCATATGGATTTTAAAAGGAAGACAGACAATGATGGTAAGTGTCACCATTAAGAAAGCTCAACTTGTCGTTAAGATGCTTCCCGACAAGTTCAAGGAGTTGACTACGATGATACTTTCTCACTCATAGCAATGCTAAGAGTCTGTTGGAATTATGTTAGTAGTTACTGCATTATTTATGAAATCTTGCAGATAGGATGTAAAAAAACATTGTTTCCTAACATTTTTCTTGAGGAAAGGTTGTATGTGATACAACCAGAAGGTTTTTGTCAATCCTGAAAGATACTGACAAGTATGCAAAGCTCCAGCAATCCTTCTAAGGACTGGAGTAAGCATCTCGGAATTGGAATGTACGCTTTGATGAGATGATCAAAGATTTTGGGTTTATACAAAGTTTATGAGAAACTTGTATTTCCAAAGAAGTTAGTGGGAGCACTATAGAATTTTTGATGAGTATATGTTGTTAACATATTGTTGATCAGAAATGATGTAGAGTTTCTGGAAAGCATATAGGGTTATCTGAAAAGTGTTTTTCAATGGAAAACCTGGATTAAGCTACTTGAACATTGAGCATCAAGATC
The DNA here is from genome assembly GCF_002162155.2 of Triticum dicoccoides. NCBI lineage: Eukaryota > Viridiplantae > Streptophyta > Magnoliopsida > Poales > Poaceae > Triticum > Triticum dicoccoides. Next base: position 507,364,933 of record NC_041388.1, read on the forward strand.
TATAAGGATAGATCAAAATCGCTTAATAGTACTTTCGAACGAACACATACCATGACAAAATTTTGAAGGAGTTCAAAAATAGATCGGCAAAGAAGGAGTTCTTGGCTGTGTTATAAGGTATGAGTATTGAGTAAAACTCAAGACCTGACCACGACAGAATAGAGAGAAAGGACGAAGGACGTCCCCTATGCTTTAGACGTAGGCTCTACAGTATGCTATGCTGTGTACTGCACCTGAAGTGTGCCTTGCCATGAGTCAGTCAAGGGGTACAAGAGTGATTCAGGAATGGATCACACGACAGCGGTCGAACTTATCCTTAGTAACTAGTGGACTAAGGAATTTTCTCGATTATGGAGGTGGTAAAAGAGTTCGTCGTAAAGGGTTATGTCGATGCAAACTTTGACACTAATCCGGATGACTCTAAGTAGTAACAAGATTCGTATAGTAGAGCAGTTATTTGGAATAAACTCCAAGTAGCGTGTGGTAGCTGCATCTACAAGATAACATAGAGATTTGTAAAGCACACATGGATCTTAAAGGTTCAGACCCATTAATGATAAACCTCTCTCACAAGCAAGATATGAACATACCCCATGGGTGTTGGATTCATTACAATCACATAGTGATGTAAACTAGATTATTGACTCTAGTGCAAGTGGGAGACTGTTGGAAATATGCCCTAGAGGCAATAATAAAATGGTTATTATTGTATTTCCTTGTTCATGATAATTGTCTATTGTTCATGCTATAATTGTATTAACCGGAAACCGTAATACATGTGTGAATACATAGACCACAACATGTCCCTAGTAAGCCTCTAGTTGACTAGCTCGTTGATCAATAGATGGTCATGGTTTCCTGACCATGGACATTGGATGTCATTGATAATGGGATCACATCATTAGGAGAATGATGTGATGGACAAGACCCAATCCTAAGCCTAGCACAAGATCGTGTAGTTCGTATGCTAAAGCTTTTCTAATGTCAAGTATCATTTCCTTAGACCATGAGATTGTGCAACTCCCGGATACCGTAGGAATGCTTTGGGTGTACCAAATGTCACAATGTAACTGGGTGGCTATAAAGGTGCACTGCGGGTATCTCCGAAAGTGTTTGTTGGGTTGGCACAAATCGAGACTGGGATTTGTCACTCCGTGTAACGGAGAGGTATCTCTAGGCCCACTCAGTAGGACATCATCATAATGTGCACAATGTGACCAAGGAGTTGATCACGGGATGATGTGTTACGGAACGAGTAAAGAGACTTGCTGGTAACGAGATTGAACAAGGTATCGGGATACCGACGATCGAATCGCAGGCAAGTATTGTACCGATAGACAAAGGGAATTGTATACGGGATTGATTGAATCCTTGACATCGTGGTTCATCTGATGAGATCATCGTGGAGCATGTGGGAGCCAACATGGGTATCCAGATCCCGCTGTTGGTTATTGACCGGAGAGTTGTCTCGGCCATGTCTGCATGACTCCCGAGCCCGTAGGATCTACACACTTAAGGTTCAATGACGCTAGGGTTATAGGGAAAGTATGTACGCGGTTACCAAATGTTGTTCGGAGTCCCGGATGAGATCCCGGACGTCACTAGGAGTTCCGGAATGGTCCGAAGGTAAATATTTATATATGGGAAGTCCCGTTTTGGTCACCGGAAAGGTTTCGGGTGCTATCGGTAACGTATCGGGACCACCGGGAGGGTCCCGGGGGTCCACCAGGTGGGGCCACCAGCCCCAGAAGGCTGCGTGGGCCAAGTGTGGGAGGGAACCAGTGCCAGGTGGGCTGGTGCGCCCCCCACCAAGGCCCAAGGCGCATGGAGAGTGGGAAGGGGGCAAACCCTAGGTCCAAATGGGCTTTAAGGCCCACCCTAGGGCGCCCCGCCTCTTCTCCCCTTTGGCCACCACCCTAGATGGCATCTAGGGCTGCCGACCCCCTAGGGAGGGAACCCTAGAAGGGGGCGCAGCTCCTCCCCTCCCCCTATATATACTTTGAGGTATTGGGGGCTGCCCAACACATGATTTGATCTCCCTCTTGGCGCAGCCCAACCTCTCTCCCTCCTCGTCTCTCATAGTGCTTGGCGAAGCCCTGCTAGAGTCCCGCGCTCCTCCACCATCACCATGCCGTCGTGCTGCTGCTGGACGGAGTCTTCCCCAACCTCTCCCTCTCCCCTTGCTGGATCAAGGCGCGGGAGACGTCACCGGGCTGTACGTGTGTTGAACGCGGAGGCGCCGTTGTTTGGCGCTTAGATCAGAATCGACCGCGATCTGAATCGCTGTGTGTACGACTCCACCAATCGCGTTCTTGCAACGCTTCCGCTTAGCAATCTACAAGGGTATGTAGATGCACTCCCCTTCCCTTTGTTGCTATATTACTTCATAGATTGATCTTGGTGATGCGTAGAAAATTTTAAATTTCTACTACAATCCCCAACAAATATGACCTAAACGACAATGTCACAAATAAGTTGCACTATAATTATTAACTTTGCATCTTTTGACTTCAATATTATGAATATGTGTATCACTACGACCGAGATTCAATAAACCATTCACCTTGGGTGTATGACCATTGAAGGTTTTATTCATGTAAACAGAACAACAATTATTCTCTGACTTTAAATGATTAACTGTATTGCAATAGACATGATCAAATCATATTCAAGCTTAACGCAAACACCAAATAACATTTATTTAGGTTCAACACTAATCCCGAATGTATAGGGAGTGTGCGATGATGATCATATCAATCTTGGAACCACTTCCAACACACATCGTCACTTCACCCTTAACTAGTCTCTGTTCATTCTGCAACTCCCGTTTCGAGTTACTAATCTCAGCAACCGAACTAGTATCAAATACTGAGGGGTTGCTATAAACACTAGTAAAGTACACATCAATAACATGTATATCAAATATACCTTTGTTCACTTTGCCATCCTTCTTATACGCCAAATACTTGGGGCAGTTCTGCTTCCAGTGACCAGTACCTTTGCAGTAGAAGCACTTAGTCTCAGGCTTAGGTCTAGACTTGGGCTTCTTCACTTGAGCAGCAACTTGCTTGCCGTTCTTCTTGAAGTTCCCCTTCTTCCCTTTGCCCTTTTCTTGAAACTAGTGGTCTTGTCAACCATCAAACTTGATGCTTTTCTTGATTTCTACCTTCGTCGATTTCAGCATCACGAATAGCTTGGGAATCGTTTCCGTTATCCCTTGCATATTATAGTTCATCACGAAGTTCCAGTAACTTGGTGATAGTGACTAGAGAACTCTGTCAATAACTATCTTATCTAGAAGATTAACTCCCACTTGATTCAAGTGATTGTAGTACTCAAACATTCTGAGCACATGCTCACTAGCTGAGCTATTCTCCTCCATCTTGTAGGCAAAGTGTTTGTCAAAGGTCTCATACCTTTCGACATGGGCATGAGTCTGAAATACTAATTTCAACTCTTGGAACATCTCATATGTTCCATGGCATTCAAAACATTTTTGAAGTCCCGATTCTAAGCCGTAAAGCATGGTGCACTAGAGTATCAAGTAGTCATCATATCGAGCTCGCCAAACATTCATAACGTCTACATCTGCTCCTGCAATCGATCTGTCACCTAGCGGTGCATCAAGGACATAATTCTTCCGTGTAGCAATGAGGATAATTCTCAGATCACGGATCCAATCCGCATCATTTCTACTAACATCTTTCAACTTTATTTTCTCTAGGAACATATCAAAAATAAATGGGGAGCTACATCGCAAGCTATTGATCTACAACATAGATATGCAAATACTATCAGGACTAAGTTCATGATAAATTAAAGTTCAATTTCATCATATTACTTAAGAACTCCCACTTAGATAGACATCCCTCTAATCATCTAAGTGATCACGTGATCCATATCAACAAAACCATGTCCTATCATCACGTGAGATGGGGTAGTTTTCAATGGTGAACATCACTATGTTGATCATATCTACTATATGATTCACGCTCGACCTTTCGGTCTCAGTGTTCCGAGGCTATATCTGCATATGCTAGGCTCGTCAAGTTTAACTAGAGTATTCTGTGTGTGCAAAACTGTCTTACACCCGTTGTAGATGAACGTTGAGCTTATCACACCCGATCATCACGTGGTGTCTCGGCACGAAGAACTTTGGCAACGGTGCATACTCAGGGAGAACACTTTTATCGTGAAATTTAGTGAGAGATCATCTTATAAAGCTGTCGTCGAACTATGCAAAATAAGATGAATAAAAGATAAACATCACATGCAATCAAAATATGTGACATGATATGGCCATCATCATCTTGTGCTTTTGATCTCCATCTCCAAAATACTGTCATGATCTTTATTGTTACCGGCATGACACCATGATCTCCATCATCTTAATCTCTATCGACGTGTCGTCACATGGTCGTCTCGCCAACTATTGCTATCGCATAGCGATAAAATGAAGCAATTATTTGGCGCTTGCATCTTATGCAATAAAGAGACAACCATAAGGCTTCTGCCAGTTGCCGATAACTTCAACAAAACATGATCATCTCTTACAACAACTTATATTTTTTCACGTCTTGACCATATCACATCACAACAAGCCCTGCAAAAACAAGTTAGACGTCCTCTACTTTGTTGCTGCAAGTTTACGTGGCTGCTACGGGCTGAGCAAGAACCATTCTTACCTACGCATCAAAAACCACAACGCAGTATAGTGATTGCTTTTTGATCTTCAGAAAGTTCATTGAATACGATTCAACTAAAGCTGGAGAAATAAACACCCATTAGCCACCTGTGTGCGAAGCACGTCGGTAGAACTAGTCTCACGTAAGCGTATGCGTAATGTCGGTCTGGTCCGCTTCATCCAACAATGCCGCTGAATCAAGAATCAACTAGTGACGGCAAGCAATATGTATATACCCACGCCCACAACTCCCTTTGTGTTCTACTCGTGCATATGACATCTACGCATAAACCTGGCTTGGATGCTACTATTGGGGAGCGTAGTAATTTCAAAATTTTCCTACGCACACACAGGATCATGGTGATGCATAGAAATGAGAGGGGAGAGTGTGTCCATGTACCCTCGTAGACCGAAAGAGGAAGCGTTAGCACACACTACAAAAAAAATACACTTCCGTGATGATACGTGTTTGTCGCAGTAGGTCGCATTTTTTGTCATGCGTGTACATCCATGAAAATTTTATGACAGAATCAAGATAGTCATACCTGTGTTGTCGTAGAAGTGTTCCATGACATTACCGAAATTATCATCACGGAAGTGTCCACTTCCATGACGATAAATCGTGCGTCAGAGAACTATTTTCGTCAAGGGTGACCGACACATGGCATCCACCGTAACAGAACACAGTTAAGCTATCGGGTCCGGTTTTGGATCCGATAACCCGCTAACATCCCCGACCAATGGGGATTTTCCGCGTGTAAAATCATCATTGGCTGGAGGAAACACGTGTCGGCTCACCATTGGGACAGATGTCATCCACTCATTGGACAGAAGGTGCCTATGATATGTCGACACGTGGCACGGCCCAACAGAGGCCCATTACTGTGAAAAGGCCGGCCCGTTTGACTTGGTCAAAAGGTGGTGGGCCGGCCCACGGAAAGCCTGTTAACGGCCTGTTCGCATATAGCCCATTAACAGCCAGCTAACCCAGGGCCCGTTACGACCTATCTGAATTAGGCCCAGTAGAGTCATCTAGGCCGTCCAATATGATTCCAGCCCATTTTAAGTTTCGTCCCATGTATGGCCCGTGACGTCTTTCGGCCCAGATGAGGCCCTTTGTAACTCTTGGCCCATTAACGGCCCGTGGTGAAACTGGCCCATAATGAACAGTGTATCACTTTATACCCATTAACGCCCATTAATCCATTGGGCCGTTTGCAGTCCATGTTATCTTTCGGCCTTCTCAAGCCCCATTTATTCTTGGGCTCATTTCCAGCATTCGGTTACTTACGGCCCGTTACTGCCATTTTTTGCTTGTGGGCCAAATTCAGCATGTGGTTACAGTCGGCCCGTTTGTGGCCCGTTAATACGTTGGGCTGTTTTCATAGTGTCATCAAATACGGCCTATTAACGACGTTCTGTTATGGTCGGCCCATGAACAGACGACTCCATCTCTAGCCCGTTTACGGCCATAATGCGGTCTGTTTTTGGCCCATGTTTGGCCAATCGATCATACGACCCGTCTAAGGCCCATTGATGATACGACCCGTAGAAGGCCCATTGTTTCTACGGCCCGTAGGAAACCCAGTGTCACTACAGTAAATATGTAGCCCATGGCCTGTTAAAGGCGGGAAACTACTATAGATTTAGACCTGCTAATGGCCCAAGATGATTATAGGCCCACATTTTGGCCCATATGAGTAACGAGTCGGCCTGAAGACTGACAACACCGAGATCCACTGAACCTTCCGGCCTAAATTATAGCATACCGACCAAAGAATAAACCTAGACTATACAACAAAGAAATTACGGCATATTAGGAATCAAAGTTTGCTACCCGGTGATAATAAAGCGCAACATGACCGCATATTACATACACTAGGCATCAAAGGTCACCACCAGTGCATATAAACGCCCGACAAAAGAATATACAAAACTGAGAGCACTTCAGAAGGCAATAGACCTGGCAAGCTCGGGCCCCGCAAGCAGCCGAACAAGCTGATGAGACCTCAGTTGTGTCAACGATTGATGCTTCATCCCTAGCTGTATGGAACCATAGTGCGCAAGGCAGTCCCCTGACATCTTCATTACATCTCTGACTTCAAGTCGGAGCTGAGCTGAAGCAAGCCTTTCCGCTTTAAGTTGAGACTGAAGAAGTCGAACTGATTGAGGCAGCGACTGCACAGAGGTTGTCTCACGCCTGCTGGTGAGTAGCTTGAACTCACTGTCTTCATCAAGACAGGACCTTGGGGTCATCTCGCTGTCCTCAAGATGGTTTGGCTCACTATCTTTCCTAAAGTTCTGCCTGGCATAAGAGATACGATACTGAAAGAGAAACAAGGAGACACGTAACAGGTTTCACAATTATATAAGCAAATAAATGGATCTGTTCTGCATAAGGAACATGTTTTTACAACTACAATTTAAAACTGGTAGTTGTTGCAAACATCCAATTAGATGTAAACAGTAGTGGAGGAAATGATGCATGTCGAAATCTATACTAGAACAAAGTTTGAAGGCTTGAGAAGGATGAACTTACATTACATGTTAACACGGGCTGGACAAAGCCCTTCTCCATGTCGATGGAAAGATAATTCAATAAATTCCCGAAAGAAAATTCTTTATAAGCGTTGCCATTATTCTACATTTTGCAAAGAGTAAATATAGATCAAATAATATTGGAAGAAATAGAGGATTGAAGCTCAGGTGCAGATTGACGATACATAATCAAATAGCAATTAATTAAGTACAGCGTTACAAGGCAAAAGGTACTGACAAGAGGAATGCAGACATCAATGTGCACCGTGGCATTGGCTTTATTCAACATTTCGGTAAGAGTAAATGTAGATATGATAATTTGGAGAAAGTGGAGGGCAGGGCAGATAAGATGCAGAGTAATGCTAGACAACCAACTATCTCACGATCCATGTACAGTAATACCACCACCGTCCATTATTAGTTGTCGCTCGAATGGATGTATCTAGCACTATTAAGTTCTAAATACATCCAATTGATCAACAATTAATTCGATATAGAGGGAGTACATGACAACAGGTACTTACATGAGCAATCCAAAACTTCATAACCATTGTGTTAATTCTGCATTTATCTAAGAGTAAATATAGATCTTATAATTTCAAGCAAAGGAAGGATAAAGAAGCGAACATTTACAGTGATGCTACATAATCAAACAGCAATGAGTGCAAGTATGCTGACAACGGGCAAGAGGTACTGACAAGAGCAATGCAGAGCCTAGTATTGTCGTGAGATCTTATGATCCTTTGAGCAAGGAGATTCATCTGAAATTAGTTTTCATACAAGAGAGAAGGTAAGGCACATGCATAAATTTAGGAGTTCAAATTTTGAATTGATATCATAGACCGTACCTGACGCTAGGCTGTCAGCAGTTCTAATAGGGGTTTGGCCACTGGAGTAGGGGTAAAGTCTGTTACAGTTGGGCCTGTGTTTTCTGTGGCTGCTGATCTATCTGATTTATCAGGTATCACTACCTTTTACAAATACCTAGTTTGTACTCCTTGAGGATCTACAATCACCCTCTTCCTTTTGGACATCTATTACGAAAGAACAACATTTGACTAGAAAAACATAGTATAACGACACATGGAATAGGTACAAAAAATGGATAGGTATGGCATATACTCATATATGATGCTTAAACTAAGCAGATGGTGTAACAAAGTAGAAGTAATGCAAGAGGTCAGATGCATAATATGTGTGACCATTACAACCTTGCCAAGTTAGAGCATGCACCTTGATGGGTGAATAAGATAGGCCATCCTCCACCATGCCAATTTTGTTAGCCAGTGGATCGTTCCGCAATATTCCTCTCGTGCGCCCATTCTAATATTCATTTTGATAATGTTCAATACCTGACATGCATGAAAACATAAAAACAAGTGAGATTATCTTTGTAATGTAGAAGTGATTCTAATCCAATACTTCCTCCCTGTAAACCCCTTTGTGCTATCTCTGCAATTCTTCTAAGAGGTGTCATGCATGCTGTAATTTGGTGTGTGCATTAATATAATATGGCCTACTACTCAAAATATGAAAGCTCCAGAAGTGATGATACTTCGCAGATGATAGCTTCAACATATATTAAAGAAGAACAAGTCGACCTGACCTGACAGATTCCAAATATACTAAGGGAGAATAACTCGACCTAACCAATCGACCGCAAGAGAAGAGGGTCATCTTAAAGAAGATCAGAAGAGCAAGCAGATAGAAGATATTACAAGTCTTTCTATACAATGTCGGTTGGCCACCCATGATGATCTAGAGCGCACAGAGAAATACTATTCCTTCCCGTCTCTCCATATGTGGCTCACATGCATTTCGAAACTAAAGTAGGAACATTTAGCTGACCAATTAGACATCTCTCACTTTTACTGATATCATCATAATATCATATTTGAATCTGTACAACTAAGCTTGTTTAGCTCGATGGGTGGAGCAGTGCTATTACAACACGAACCACGTAGGCTGATCGTGGTCATCCTAAAATGGGGAAACCGTAAGCATGATGAGTATAGTGTTGATCATGGCAGTGGGATGGCAGATCTGAAGCTGCAAACCGCGCAAAGGGTAGTTAGCAACCGATATTTTCTTTGAAATAACAACTAAGATTTGGTATGAACAAGAAAGTACAGTCAACAGGTGACAAAAAATGCAATTCTGCTGTCTCTCTATATGTCGTGACATGCATTTGGAAACTCAAGTGGGACCTTTAGCTAACCAATTAAATGTGTCTGTTAACTAATATCAGTATCATATCACAATCATATTTGAACAACTAAGCTTTGGAATTTTGAGTGTTGTGTTGTTTAGCTTGAAGGGTGGAGTAATGCTAGTATGACAGAAAGCACCTACGCAGATCATAGTAGAGTAGATAAAAGGGGAAAACCCTAAGCATCAAGAGTAAAATCAGGAAAGTGGAACTAGCTGGACCAGTGGGTGGCGCACATGCTTTTCGAAATGAATATAGGAACATTAAGTGACCAATTAAACGTTCTCTGTTTTAGTAATATGAGCATCATATCAGATTCGTATTTCAACACATAAGCTTTGGAATTATTAGTGGCATGTTGTTTCGCTTGATGTGTTGAGGTCTTGAGGAGCAGTGCTAGCACGACACAAAGCAGGGAAGCACCTACGATGATGGTAGTGAATATAAAGGGGGCAAACCATAAGCTTTACGAGTATAGTGATCGTGACATGGCGGATCTGAAGGTGCAAACCGGACAAAGCTACTTCGCAACCAATGTTTGCATTCAACTAGCCACTACGATTTGGTACGGACAAGAAAAGTACATTAAACAATTTAAGATCTATTTTCCGGGTGAGATCAATAACTTAAGAACATATGGAAGAGTACCATCTCTCTTGCGACACCGTGTAGGCCCCTGTTGATACGTTGAGGGTGCTGCGGGTGCGATGGCTGTCGGCGGCGGGGAAGAATACTTTAGATGGCAGACGACCAGGTTGGGGGATAAATCATGTTGACGTGGACGAGGCGGTCGTAGGAGCGGCAACGGCAAAGTGGACGACGGCGCCGATGAAGCGAGACGACGCGATGAAAGGATCCTAGTCTGGCGCCGTGGATGAGAGACGTCCATCTCTTGTAGTGGACGGCATGGTAGGGGTAGCGGCTCCGGCAAGGTGGAGGATGGGGTGGCGGACGGAGGAGGCTGGCCGTAGTGGGTATGTTGTCGTGGCACCGACGGTGTATGAATGGGGAAATGGAGGGGGATCTCAAACTTTGGGATGTGCTTGTCCGAAATGTGGGAAAGTTATGAACTTAGGCCCGGTTTAAAATTTCGGACATCACGTCGGTTGGGGATAGGATGGTAATCTCGCATCTCCTAAATATTTGCCGGTAACGATTTCAGGCGAGGAGAGGGTGTTTTGCGGCCCACGGTTGGCGCCCACGGTGTATGAACAGGGCTGATAGGTAGGGCGGTTGTGTCATGTCTGAGGGAAGTTACACATCTGCCCCTATTTAAAATATTAGCCTACATCGATTTTGGACGAGGAGAGTTTGTTTTGCCGCCCACCGTGGATGAATGGGGAAATGGAGGGAGAGACACATGTCTTTCGGCCGAGCTCGAATCAAATGTGTTTTGCCGCCCATGTTTGGCGCCCACTGTGTCTGAATGGGCTCACAGGCCGTCGTGTCACGTCTGATTAAAGTTACTAGTCTACCCCTATCGACATCAGTGTAAATCCGGTCGATAAGGATGTCAAGTGTCAGGGGTAGACAGTAATTTCCATCTCGCAAACACTTGCTTCGGGCAGCCCACAAATGATAGTGTGTGTTTAGCCGCTTCGTTCAAAACTTGGGAGAATTAGCATTCACGTTTTCCCTAGGCCCTGGCAACTAAATCCAAATCCAATTTTTATTCGATTACGAATATCCACAGATAATTCTATGTTTTGTTATTTATTTCTTCAAAACCACAACAAAGATTTATTCCACCTTTATATATGATTATGATTTAGAAATGCTGTGATCTTTGAATTCAGTAGGTTGGATACACTTTGAGTCAAACAATTATTTCATCCAATACAATATGCTCACATGAAAAACAGTTCACCTTATGACAATCATACAAGTACTAAGGATTACCTCGCCTAAAAATTCGGATCATTACAACACATGGACAACATAGGGGTCTTACAACATAATTCATTCAGAGACATGACACAACATGCAAGTACAATAATCTAATGACAATTTCAACTGCTATCTAAAGAAGAACTGGGATTACCCTGGGCTTCAGATAGCAAAAGCAGTAGGACCTCCTCCATCTTCAAATGCAACATTCTTACTTCCTCCAATTCTTGGGTTGCTTGCATAATGCGTGCAGCTAATTGCATAATTTCCAGCTTCAAGATCGAGATTACCTCATTCATGGCAGCCACACCATCTCTCTATGCCTCTAGTAGAGCCTCAAGAACTATAATATATGTGCTCAGACTGCTCTCCGGCGGTGTTGCCTCTGAACTGCTACCATCGGGATTAGACGGGACCCAGTTGGCATCCCTAGTTGAAAGGGAGTGTACCACCACTATATTTAAGTTGCCAAGGCATCTAAGCAGTTGAAATAATCTGAGAAAGCACTTAACAGTGTGGCCTCATATAAACTATGAAGACAGTCTTGTGATGAAGTTCAGAGGAAAATTTAAGGACTCAAATGAACTAGGCATGCATTTCTTTACGATGGTACAACAGGCACTGCTGACATATTGGCCAACTCAGGTATAGCGTAACAAGTAACAAACAAGCATTCGAATCAAGCAATACAGCAAAACAGACAACTGAACTATTTGTTATTCTGTAGGATTACAGGTTGAGGGCACAAGCCAAGAAAGCAGCCCACATGCATTACATTTCACATATACTAAAACACATTGGCTTACCATATGTTGACGTGAAGCCTCGCTGTTGTTGCAATGTTCTTTGAAGATATCATCAGCATCCCGTGGTTGCAAATCTACTTGTTGTAGTTTATTCCGCACCCTCTATTTAGGTAAAATTAATTTTAATCGCATGCACTGGGTCGAATTGATCATCAATGGTTCATCTAAACTAATGAAAGAAGGGTGTGTGCATACACGACAATGTATCTGCTTCCCTCTATTTTTATGCTTGTTCGAGGTGCCAGCCCCAAAACAACAAATATTTTGCTTGATGGGGTTGGTAGCTCCATAATTAATACAAGCATCAAATTAGTCATGCAACTTGGCAAGATCAAGAACACACAAAAAAGTAATGAACAGAGGCTCGTAGCAGTGATGTAATAGCTAGCATCAGAAAATGTAGGGTAAAATGAACAAAAACCAGCGGAACCACATGCTAGTTTGCTGATATGTAATTAAGCATAGAGAACATGAAGCAATCTGATGGAACCAACATGTGGCATCAGAATAACACCATTATCATAAATATAGCATGCAAGAAGTAAAATAGTAGGCAGTGATATCTAGGAAGTACAGTAATACTTAGGACAAAACTAAAGCATATTAACTATATGTGCACTGGTATGTAATTTAGCACATGTAACATGTTCACTGCCAGAAGTATGGCCCTACAGGTGCAAGCAGAATAACGCGTCTCAAGAAAAACTAAATGCTGCCCTGAAGAAATTCAAAGATGTGGTGCTTATGCTAAGAAAGTGAATGTAGGCGCCGACCGTTGGATAATAGTACCTGATTCTCGATGGCGTATGGGTATCATTGGCATACTTGATAGCTAAGGATCGTCGATGGTGCTCGTGTTGCGGTTGAGTTTGGGCCGACTGTCGCCGTCACTGAAGCGGCTCCGGTGCTACAGTTGCGGCGCCTGTCGACATACAAGAGAGCTCATTTGTGGTAAGTGAACAGTTGCACGATAAAGAGAAAAACCGACGGAGTACAGATCGAATTAACCTGATGAGGATGCGGTGTCGGTAAAGCAGGGCCAGTGGAGTTGAATATATGGCATCTGTGGAGCGGGTCCGGTGCAGTGGACGAAGGCTTCGGCGGGCACGTTCTACAGTGCTTTCGGTGAGGCGGATCTGTTGCGACAGACAAGGGCTTGTATGAAGGGCCAGCGAAGGGACAGACGAGGGGAGCCAGTGAAGGGCCTACACTGTGGTGGACGAAGGCGCCGGTTAAGCAGATCCGGTGCGGTGGACCATGATGGCGGTCAAGGAGATCTGGAGCGGTGTACAAGCCAGTCGCTGAAGCGGCTCCGGTGAAGTGGTGAATTGGCAGTTGGGGGTTCCAAGGTGCGGAAGGTAGATCCGTCGAGGTGTGAGGTCCACCGCTGCGGCGTAGGACTAGATTCGGCGGCTTGCCGTGGTTGGGGGGTCGCGGAGGGGAAGGGGAGGGGCTCTGGGGAAGAATGTTGTGGGCAAAGAGGGGAAAACAATGGAGTTACCAAAGTAGCCCTTTTCCGTTCATGTGGCAGGGGTAAAACAGGAATATCGCAGGGCTAAACTTTCGAGCGCGAGATATTTCGATGTGAGCGGGAAGTTTGAAAGCTTTTGGCGCCTGAAATTATATTCTGCTCTTATACGGCCGACTATGATATCATGGCCGAGAATTTGTTTGTTTTGCACGCAAAAAAGTGCAAGTTTTGAAAATCAATGTCTCCAACTCGAAACTTAAATTGTCCATTCAATTCAAATATGGATCATTGAGCTACTACAAGCAAATACCATCATATGGTCCAATTCAAATGAAATTCCAGATGTGTTTATCCTAAATACGATGAGAAAAGCAAAAATGTATATCTCAATTACGCTAAAGTCCCTCAAATATAGACACCTCACTCTTTATCTGAAGCAACCCCCGCCCCCTCGTCGCCCACCCTCCCCCCCCGCCACACACAGAAGTCGTTCTCTCCCCCAAACACCAACACACGAGCACATTAACACCCCTCTCTCTTCTAAAGTCCGGACCCCAATATAGGTCTCTATCACTTTATCTCTTGGGCATGCAGACATATCTTCCCCCACTCTCTATCTAGGTCTCCCGGCATCTCTCTTTCCCAAGCACACGCACTATGTAGAGTGTATCTTTCCCATACACACAAAACGTCGCCCCCAAATGTCTATCTCCCTAGTTATGTGGTTCTCGCACACTCACCTCACACACCAACCCCACTGCAAAACAAGCACACTTTGTCTCCTTGTGCACCACTCTTCTCTTTCTATCTCTCCCACATGCGGACCCGCCCTAGCTCCTCCCTATATACATATATGTCGCGACTCTTTCAATAGCTCCCTAATGTATCATCGTTCTCGATCTCACACATTGTTCTCTACACCATCTATTCTAGATCTCTCATGAAGTCCCTATCACACACACGATGACTCGCTTCCCTTGCGTCTCCGTACATAGGCCAATTTCAAACAACATCAACATTGTCTCCCTATCTATACGCCATTTATGGACACAAACGCCACCTTTCTCGCCCCCTCTCTTCCTCTCTCTCTCTCCGTCGCTAGCTCTCTCTCTCTCTCTCTCTCTCTCTCTCTCTCTCTCTCTCTCTCTCTCTCTCTTATTCTCACACCCCTCTCCCACACACAATCGATGTCTCTTCCAAATAGTCTCCTCCCCCCGCCCGCACCCATGCTATCCCGCTACTACACATGTCACACCATTCCCCCTTCCCTTATACTAGGTTTACATCATTAGTGGTCTCTCTACTCCACATACACACACTCCCTCTCACAAACAAACGCGCACACAAACACACGCAGAAACGCACAAACACCCATTAATCTGGATCCTCATCTCTTCCCATGTCCGCATGTGTATCTCGCACACTCACTCTCTAATTATGTATATGTGTCTCCATGTTACACAACACAAAGCCCCATGTACATGTCTCTCTCTATCATCCACACACATAGACACAAAGAATCTGTTATCACTGCCTCAGTCTCTAGACATATCACACACGCACACTATCTCTCTCTCTCTCTCTCTCTCGCAAACACACTCAACAAGGGTTTCTCCATGAATAACTTACCGTATATTCATCAATAGTCGTGGCAATACGATGAACACGAGACGTGAAAAAGAATAAATCTACACGTGCTTAGACCACCTAGTATGACTACTAGGACTAGAGCAAGCCAAAAAGTGCACCGCCATCACTCCCTCCTTATCGGCGACGGGAAAACCTTTGTTTTACACAGTCGAGAAGTCATTGTGCTAAGGCCTCACATGCTGAGGCGTTGAATAGAATGTAGATGCTAGTTTACGAAAAAAGTATCGATAATACGTTTGTATCTCCATACTTATATTTTTTCTCTTACAAAAAACCGAGTTGGTGATGATGGTACGCATGCCATCTTGCAATATAGACCATCCGATCTATATATGACTGGTGGAAATTAAACTAAAAGATACCCACACCCCTCTCCAGATTTGCAGACAAGTCCTTCCCTCGTTCATCCTTATCTCCAACAACCTCATTGTTGAGCAATTAAGAAAGTAAGCCTCTGGAACAAACTGGCCTGGTGGCCGCTGCCGGCGTCATCAATCCCCATGCCTCTGCTCAGTCCGACCACCAATCACCATCGCGCCCCACTCCTCTTCACCTTATCTCCTATTTCTTGAGATATCATTAGTTTTTACACACGGGATTACTCCCACATGGGTCAATCACAACAAGTGTTTTTTATAAAAAATGCATCTTGATGTTCCGTGCAATGCACGAATCTTGCTAGTACTCCTACAAAAGACTAAGTTGGTGATGATGGTGTGTCTGCCATCCGTTCTTTGTGACCATTAGATCTACATCTAACGACTGTGAGGTAAATTGTTGCCTTTTCTCACAAACAACCCACTTGTCTACCAATTTGCAGAAAACCCATAATTAGTATCTTAAAACCAACCACATCCCTCCCTGACCTCTACAAAACAGCCCAAGGAATATATTCTAATTGAAACATAATATATCTCTAGTGATATATGTATATCAAAATTAGAGTGTTTTGTATCAAGTTTGTGAATAAGTATTATTCTAATTATGATTCGTTGCAACGCACATGAACATTGCTAATATTTCCAGCCATGCAAAATTTTCCCCTAGTATTCCCTAGTTTCGAGTTTTCCATCAAGATATTAGTCACTCATGGTTGATATTTACTTTCAATCATGTACACATATGCACTATGTAACTAGCCTTGCTTATTGGGTTCCAAAGCTTAACTTTCACTCCTACTTACAATATGTAGAGTATTTAACAAAAGACTACCACTTTCAACCAGCCCTAGGAAGAAACTATTGTACAAAAAATAGCAAAAAACATACCCAAAATTTCTTAATCCATGCCAAAAACTACTAACTACCGATTAGGTTAGTTTAAACCCATTTATGACAGGGTTGGCCCACACGTCCCTCCTAACGAGGCAGCTTAAACCAACACATTTTGTTTGACCGTTGACACGAGGGACCCACATCTGACCTTCTACCCTGTTATTCCCCCTCAAATCATTATTTTTCCTGAACATTACTTCAAACAGTACTGATACGTGTTCGTCGGTGGCGCCGGTGATGAGCGAGTTGGCCACCGCTCCGCCGGACGCGCCGGACACCGCGCTGGCCTCCGCACGGGTTGGTAGGCTGGCCTGAGCGTGACCTTTGCTCGAGCCAGATGGCTGGCCTTAGCGCGGCGCGCGCGAGCAAGCCGCCGCGCCGCCGTGCCAATCTAGCTAGCATACCTTGCAGACAAACAGCTGGACGGAGCTATCTTGGCTAGCTAGCGGCCACGAGCGCCGGACGGAGCTGGCATCCGGGCTACCACGAGATGGGCTCCGCACTGCCGGCGGTTTTGACCTCGCCTTCTATCGGTGGCGGTAGCTGTGTCCCGTGGCCGAGGATGACTAGGTGGACGGGCCAGAGGTAGGAGGTCAATCGAGGATTTTTGTGCAGACTGAGATGTAGGTCCCACAAGTCATAACGCCCGGTCGAATAGAAGGTGTTAACTTAATGGGCTACATGGGCCCTGTTTGGATACTCTAAGTCAGAGGTTAGATTCTAACCCTAAACTAACTCTAACCAAAGTGGTGTTTGGATGGCAGGGTTAGATTGACAACAAATGTATCCAAACAGGGCCATGGGTTGAAACGTGCCTATAACGGCACTTTGTAGAGTAGTCGTTTCTTCGTAGGGCTGGTTGGTAAGAGCATGTACAATGGTTGATAAGGTAGTCTTATCTTAAGTCTGCCATGTATGCAAGTGGTAGTAGTTTCTTGGCATTATTAGTGGTTTCTTGCATTATTAGGGGTTTCTTGTAAGGCTACTCATAGTGGGGAGTATATATGCTAGTAACATGCGTATGATACTAGTGTATGATACTACCTCCATAGTGCATAGTATCATAAACTAGTATCATAGATGATCATATTTATTGCCATGCATGACACAAAGTAGCATAGCATTTAACATGATACGGTATCTACCTATGTTACTCTAACACTCTCTCTCTTCTTTAATTATGTGCCACATAAGCATGTTTGCTAGTCCCAAGTGCATGTTACCACTTATGTTACCCCCACTATGGCCAGCCTAAGGAACAATGTACTACTAGCGACAAAAGGCGATTCTAGGTTGCGTTGTACTCCAACAAGTACTACTACTGGTCGCGGGAGTGTATACCTCGTTTTATGGGTTCGATCCCGGCCGAACGCACGGTGGTCTGTTTTCAAAATAGTAACTTCGCTGCGAGCCAATATTTTACACGAGTAGTTTGAGTTTTGAAGTCAAACGGACGTGCGGCGGCACAATCTGGGTGCACTGGATAGCCTAGCCACGTGAACGGGTTTTCCTTCCTAGAATCTCGTGGCTCGCGTGCTCGCCCTAGCCGCACCTCGCTTGCAGCTTCCTCATCAACTAGTAGCATATTTAAACTAGCGCCTCCCAATTAAGCCTGAGGAGCCGGAAAAGCCTGGTGGGGCATTGGGAACTGTGCAATATGGCTCTATACGTAAAGTGCTCTACTACTACTCTATAGCTTGTGGCGTTGCACGCATGGACTTCACTCCATTATCGGCTCTACTATAAAAGAAATTCCTCTTGACGTGTTTTTTTGAAACGGAGGCAAAAGCTTTGCTTCATCTCATTCATAAAGAAGGAACTACTAACAAAGTTCAACGAGATCCATCACACCTCCACAAATGGAAGCGAAAAGCCTAGTCTCCTGTATCAAATAAATCAAATGTTATGCCCCCGCAGTAACCGTCATTGATAAACAGGCTGCTAGTGTGTGCGTGAGAGGAGCGGTTGAGTAGGCCAGCTACGTGAGAGGAGTGGCTGAATAGAGCACCGAGAGTACCCACTAGGCCACTACACAGGCGTACTTTCCCTACATTGATAGTACAACGATGGTTCTAGAGAACAGTAGTACCCTCCACTTCCAACTGTAGCTCCTTGCCCCTGAGATTCAAGAGTTCAAAACTGGTGCACTATACTAGAAGTACAGTACATAGCACTAGTAGTACCCTCGCACTACTAGTTGAGAAAGTAGTACTAGTACTGCTACAGTACGAGTGCGTACTCCTCCGTCACGTAATGTAAGACGTTTTTTGACACTAGTTGGCGTGTACAAAAAATAGCAAAAACATACCCAAAATTTCTTAATCCGCGCCAAAAACTACTAGCTTACTACGCTCTACAGTTGGAAGGGACAAGGCCCTGCGGTTACTACACTCTTATATCCTCCTCGCCAGTTCCCCACCCCCCGAAGAGAAGGCAGTTTGTCGCTGCTCCCATGGATTCGCCAGGCGGTTCTCCTCCTCGTCGGGGCTGGGAGACCTTGGACGACGATCCTCTGGGAGAAATTGCACGCCGCTCCGACGTCCTCACCGCCACAAGACTCGGTGCTTCCTGCACCAACTATTTCAAGACGGTGCTTAAAATGGCTTGGGAAAAGGCCATGCTTGTTGGTCTTCCATGCATCCTCGAGGAGAAGGTTTTTCTATGGGACAATCCTTCGAACAGTCCACCGCTCCGTGACCAGGGTTGCACGTTGACTCCGCTAGAGTTGCCGGCGTTGAGAGGTAGTTGGATTTTGTCCAATGAGCAGGTCAGTAATGGAATTTGATCATGTAGTACTTAGTTATTCCATTTTTATCCCGTAATTTCTCCGCTGCCCACCGTCTTATATATATGTCTAGGTCGGTGCCAACGAAGATTGTCTTGCATACCTCCGGCCGGATACCACCATCATTTTGCACAACATCCACAGCAATGCGGCCGTTCCAGTAGACCCCTTCTCCACCATTGGGATCGGCCTTCCGGACTGGCTGGGCTTGAATACGTATGATGATGCCTACATGAGATTGAAGAAGATAGCAATTGCGGACCCGCCAACAAAGCGATGCGCTACGACGATTACTATCTCATCGTGGTGTTCGACATAAGGATTGTCATCAATGCAAGAGGCAGTAACGGCAGAGGCTGGCGCATGTTGGCGACGACAGATTTGTACCCCTACACGTTCGAAGATGCCATGCGCCATCTAGGCCGCATCTTTGCGGTGACAAGCCAGGGGACTTGTTTCATCTGGTTGCCATCCTACGGTACGGGAGATTACAAACGGAATGCACAAACCATCATTTGCATACCTAACGGTACTCCATTATTTTGCAGGGACCAGTCATCCCGCGATCAAAATAAGATCGCCGATCATGGATGTGCATTTGCATCCGCGATTCGGTCTAGCCTGGAACCTTGTAGCTAACTTTGGCATATTGGGATCAACTATCTTAGCAGTCGTTACCCATGGTACCACTGATGTGCAACATGGTCACACAATCTACCACGATCGGACCGTCACCATCTACCTAGGTATTCCATTTTTTAACCCTCTCGCCTTCTCTTTCATTGCTGTACTTGTACTCTACTTACGTACTAGTAGGAGTACTTTTTACCTTAGAGGACGCGTATAGCTAGCTAGGCCCTTGAAGACTTGAACACACTAGCTGCGACCATTTTTGTTTTTCCATGTCTTACTATCTCATCCATGTAGCCAACGGTGGCTATATATAATAAGTCGGTTATTTTACTTCCTCTATACCGGAGTACTCCCTCCTTCCATCTATATAGGGCCTAATGCATTTTTTAAGACCGCCTTTGACTATTGACAAGATTAATAGTACATGAAATGCACAATGTGAAAACTATATCATTGAAAGCTCCTTTCACACACGAATTTAACGGTGTGCTTTGTGTAAGTTGCATGTCATATATTATTGCTCTAGTATTTGGTCAAAGTTAGCCTCAAAAAACGCATTAGGCCCTATATAGATGGAAGGAGGGAGTAGTACTATTTGCTGCACAGTATTACTGGACGCCGTATTTGAGCACAATATTATTATGCATGGACCTTGACTATGTACGTCACCATGTGTCCAAATCTGAGATGTCGCGTGTACCATATGAACAACGCCGAGTTCGACCCCCGTGATGCTACGTGGGTGCCGAGGAACACTCTTGGAGAGTACTCGCTTTTCATTGGGGACAACTACCCCATTGTGAAGCGGATGCCACCTTCCGTGCACGACACGGAAGGCCTGCCGTTCATGAAGCATGCTTGTGTCTTCAGTGTGCACCACCGGATGAACAACATGCTGGGACACGCTATCCCTGATTTATGTCGCTTCAACTTGCATGAGTCTCCATCGTGTGGAACCGGACTAGAAAGCTGCGACAATGATTCATGTTGCCCACCGCTATGGATCATGCCATCCATGAAGAACACCTGGGACTGGAACCTGGAGGAGGACATGTAGCCCATCTATAACGTGTAAGTGGAGTACGGTAAATTGTGAACAGTAGCGCTGTGAATATATGTAGACTAGTCGTGCCCAAATTTATCACATGAATTGGAGATGAACTTGTGTGGCATACTGGCATTTGTCCTTGAGAATTTATTACTAGTAAATGTGTTATGTACGTGCAACTTGTGTGGTTGTTGCACGGGCTCCAACATGCTCTTTGAGAAAAAAAAGGTGGCACAGCTTTGGATATACGTGACGTGGCGGCATCATACAGTAGCATCGTTCGCTATAGTTGTAGTACGCTCCTACTAGGACGGCAACTCCTATAAAACCTTGCGCTTGGCTCTTTGCCTCTTCGGGAGGTTCAACAGTTCGTACTCGTGTGTACCTTGCACTTGGCTCTTCACCTCTTCGGAAGGTCCAACAATGACGATACTACAGTACACATTATGCTTCTGGCAATCTGACACCGATTGAACTACTGCACGTCCACCGCGAGGGCGAGGGCGAGGGAGAGGGAGAGGGCGCTGTAGTCAAAACCCTCTCCTCGTCCTGCGAACCACCGCGCGCGTGGGCGAGGGAGAGGCATAGTAAGAAAGCTTCTCCTCGTTCGGCGAGTTGACAGGACACATCAAAGCAGTACTAGTACTAGTCCATACTACGTCCTTTCCGGTTAATATGGCTTAATTTTAAACGAGAAAATACACTGGCGGTCAACGTATGTAACAATACGCTCTTTACGGTCACTATGTATAGTTTTGCGGTGATTATACGATCACTAGCTCATCGTAGAGCGCCGTATTGCACCCTACTGATCGGCCACATAGTCGACGTGGCACTTTTTTGACAGGTTAAATTGTCACCTGGTTTTTGGGTCCCACCTGTCAGTTGGCAGAGCAAAGAAATCAGCTAAAAAACAAAGAGTGTAGTACATCTACAATTTTCAATGCATTTAGCCTTTAATCTAAATCGATATTGATTGACTAATGCACCAACTTGTGCTCTAGGTATAGGCTACATGTCTATCCTTAATTACAGCATGCAACGACCTTCATTTAATCTTCTTCTCTCAATGGTCGCATGCACACATAAGTCTGCTACTTTTGGGCGTTAATTATGCCCTGGTCAATGTGTAAATCTCTAAATGTACATTCTTTCACGGACGTAGGTAGTAGGCTGAGCACTTGAGTGTGAGCATGTGTGTTGCGTCGTGTGCTGTGTGCCGCATGGGTGCGTGAGTGTTGCGTGCGTCCATGTGTATGTGTGAGTGTTGCATGTTGCATGCATGCATGTGCATGGGGCTTACTCCCTCCCATTGACATGTTCATATTTCAAGCTTCCTCTGTTCCCTCCATATGGTGATACTCCCTCTGTTCCCAAATACGAAGTAAAATCCTCCCTCTGTTCCCAAATACGGAGTATTTGTCTTTCTAGAGATTTCAACAAGTGACTACGTACGGAGAAAAATGAGTGAAGTGAGCGTAGATGCATAGGGATAATGTAGAAAGGAAGTCTTCGCAATCCATTATTCCCCATCTCGGTCAGAGAGAACTATTCAACTAGTCTTCACAGTGAAGTGACAATACACGCTGCAGCAGATGGGACACTTAATTAATAAGCTGAACCAGCGTGTTGGTGTTACTAAATCAGCCTTACCTAGTACTGCCATCATGTTTGTCAGTAGAGCACGCTTCTGTCCTCCATTAACTGAAATATGGGCCCTCTTGTGGTAGACCCACATGTCATCGGTGTAACTATTTACACTCCGAAGGACGGTATATCCTGGTAGTAGTAGTAGTAGTAGAATTTAGATTTAATGCACTTTCTTCCCCGTCTTCCACTCTTCTTCCTCCTCTCTTCTTCTTCCTCCTCTCTTCCCCATCGTCAGCCGCACACCATTTCCCCCTGCTCACTGCTCGCCCACCCGTGCTATCTTCCTTGGTAGCTCGCGCGTACCATATCCCCCCGCTCACTGCTCGGCCACGCGAGGAGAAGCTTCTTTGCTCGCCCGACCGAATCCACTTCCCCGCTGGCTCGCAGGCACCGAAAACCCCAATGGCAGAACCGACTGAAACGCAGAGCCGTGATTGGAACTCCCTCCCCGATGTTCTCTTGGAGCAGATCTGTAATCGTATGGACCTACTCAGCACCGTCCGTCTGGCCGCATGCTTGGTGTCTTTGTACCATCTACTCGTCTACAACCGGCCGGCTCTTTTCAAGACACCCTGCTTGCTGATGCCCGATCCTCGCAGGTGGCCCAGACACCAACTTGACGATCCTACGGAGGTTGCCGTGGTGCCCCTCGGCATGCTACCACTACCCATCCACATGTCCTTCATGCGCGGCCACTAATGGGCGGGCATGAAGGCCAACTGAATCGTCCTCATCCACTAATCCGGTAGTCCGTGGCGTCTCGTGGATTTCTACACCCAGCAAGATATCACCCTTCCATCTTTGGATACCGCCGCCATCGAGCCTCGCGGCCCGCCATACACTCCTGCCTACTACGCACGAGACGCGTCGAGCTTTTGGCTTGACCTCTATTTGCTGAAGGTTGTAATATGCGAAGTGCCCACACCATCAGAAGACTACATGGATTACAAGCTCATTGCCGTGTTCAACATGGGATTAGTCTATCTGGAATCCGGTCGCCATACATGGTTATGGCTCATCTTCGATCCTCTTTACCCAACACTTCTGTCTGATGCTATAGTGCACGATGGCATCGTTTATGCGGTCGACGCACAGATTGGCTACATATACTGGTGGAATCTATCGTCGTGTAATTGTTCTATCTCATCTCATCTTTACCTTAAGAATACGACTGTCTGTTCATTGTTAGAAATTTAGAATATATAGTATGTCTATAACCACATCATTGCTATATGTTCCTCTCATTTCCTAGATTTTTATGACCACACATGTTATTGTTAGAGTTGATATGAGAACAATTGGTATCTAATGATTGTTAGAATAGATATTATGAGTATAACCTCATGATTGTTATATGTTACTCTCATTTCCAGGATTTTTATAACAACACATGTTATTGCTTAGAGTTGATATGATAACTGTAGTAAGTGCTATGGTAGAATATGAGTAGGCCCTGTCATATCTGTTTTTCTCTCATTGTTACATGATGTTTGAACCATGTTATATTGCTAGAATATGAAAGACATTAATCCTCCTTTTCTAAAATAAATAAATAAATAAAATAAAGAAAAGAATATGAAAGCCATTGACTTATTTTTTTAACTTGGGGTATGATTATGACCATGGCATTGCAATTCTCTGTCTATGATATGTGTCACTGTTATAATAATCTTAATTCCACACATACTCTGAACATGATTGTTTATTTTTGTCCTTTTGGTCTTCAATTTAAATTGTTGCAGCAGATGCAAATGCGTTGGCCTTCATGATTCCAGGACCTGGAATCATACCAGCCGATGGGTGGTGGTTTATCGCTTGTTCAGCTGACGGTGGTCATTTGATGCTCATTTGCACGTACCAAATTGACCAAACCATTTCATCAAACCACATGCAGTACAATGTCTGGGCGTTAGTGACATTGATGGCTATGGCTGCTTCATGTTCGAGAAAGATCCCAGCTCCGTTGGGCCAGGCGTATTCAACTGGAGGTGGGTTTACAGCCTCGGCAACCACTCCATGTTCCTCGGGCTCAATTATCCGATCATCCAACCAATCATCGATCATATCACCGGCGATGATTACCGTGCTATGCAACTTCCATTCGCCAGGAGGACTGTGTTTACACATCATACCATGGGTTCCATGAATCACCATATCCAGAGATTCGTCGACACAGCTTGTTGCCAGATAATCTTCAGTGTTTGAAAGGCATCAAGATTCCATGCGATGGATGGCTTTTGCAAACCCGACATGCGGCGATGTGGTTCATGCCAACAGCAAATAGCACAACTTGATTCGTATTGATATGTAGACTGAGCCATGTATTCTGCTGCTGTAGCACGACCCTCTTTTGTTGGATATTATATATTGTTGTTAGTTTGAAGCACTCCTCTGGTTTGAAGGATAGATACCTTTCTGAGATCAAGTGCATCCTAATTCACCTGCGCAGGATGTACTAATAATGATGATGGAGATGCTGTGCAGTATATATATATATCACTTAGGCTTCAAGTGCGTACTTGTTAGTTAAACCTATGGTTAAAATGTGACACTAAATACGACTAGTAAGTAGTACAGTAGCAGTACTAGTATACGTCGGTAAAATTATTCATCATGTCCACACATTGAATTGACGTGACAACACGCTGCGCGTGAGGTGACACAAGAATCCCGGCGGCGTGTTCGGGTATTCTGGACTTCGGATTTGGAGTACCACTTATCTATCGAAATCTTTCATCATTCACTTAAAACAGTCGATTGATCATACATTGAGTACCATATAACTGGAATTAACCCATGCAAGTCAAAGAAGGATTAGCCGGTGCTGCCGGCTGGCGTCAAGTTCGATCCCACGGATCAGGATCTGATCGAGCACCTTGAGGCCAAAGTGAGTGCTGACAGCGCGAGATCTCACCCTCTCATCGATTTGTTCATACCAACCATCGATAGCGAGCACGGCATATGCTACACCCATCCTGAGAAACTTCCAGGTAAGACACCGATCGGCCGTCTACTTGCACAAACATATTTCTTTGTTTATAACTCTATTTTTCTTTTTAGACGCAGACCTGATGAAGCAATTACAATTTGACAGTTAATAAAAAGTGAAACAAGTGACTGCAACATGCCAAAGATGCTATGAAAATGCCAGCTACGTACACTAAAACCTGTATTCGACAATACTGCAGGTATCACACTGAGTGGCCTAAGCAAGCATTTCTTCCAGCGCAATTCCAGGGCATTCAAAAGGGGCACGTGGACGCATCGCAAGATACAGTCGGAGTGCGGCATGCACGCGATGTGGCACAACACCGGCAATACCTTGCCGGTGATGGTCAATGGCCGGCAGACGGACAACAAAAAGGTTCTGGTGCTGCACACCAACAAGAACTTCGACCAACAGAGGACCAACTGGGTGATGCACCAGTACCACCTTGGGGACCTGGAGCAAGAGAAGGAGCGGGAGCTGGCCTCTGCAAGATTTTCTACCAGACGAACACTAGGGCCAGGACTAAAAAGATTATAAGTTAGTTTGGTATTCGTACTTGTACTACCTTGTCGTCCGCAAGTTGGTATTGTGGTTAACGATCTTTTGGTATGAACTTGGCATTTGCTTCCAACCATCATGTCGAGGGCCGACGTGGATATAAAGCTGAATCATTTGTTTCGAAACGAATTTTCAGGCACCTGATTTTTATTTGATAGGTAGCATAAGCACTTGCCGTTCAAATTTCCAGTTCTCCAATTTTTTTGAAACAAGTGCATGCTCTTATTATCACGATGAAAAAACAATATCCCTGCTACATCCCAGTTATCAGTCTGTACTTGCAGAATTCTCTCGTTTATTGAGCACGTATATTTTTTTCAGGTCGAGCAATTTTCAATTGGGCTGTAGACTGCTCAGGCTTGGTTTTGTTTTTAACAGGCCCAGCCCATGATGACAACGGGGCACAAAGATCCAGAAGGTATCTACTGGCCTCTGGCCCGCCAGCGTTAGTTATATTTTGTCTTACAACATCCGCATGCACTTTTTTTACTAAATCAAACACACAGCCCAATTCTATTTTCCTCTTGAAACGCATGTGGTACATCCATTTTCTAATCTCTACCTATAGTTTTACTAGTTCATATACACATATCATTATATTGAAAATACATAAAATTCACTTTTCATATTTACATCCTTATTTTTGTTGTTGTTTTCCCTCCTAGCGCTGATTTTTTTGCCACTGGTTTTCCCTTAAACCAACTCAATTGTCCCACGTCTTATTTGCTTACAAAAACAAAATGATTTTTTGGCAAATCAATAAGTTCTTAAAAAATGTTTATCATTTCGGGATTACAAAAGTTTGGACTCCACCGAAATATGCAAAATAAGGTTGAACTTTTTCACCGTGGTCCTGGGCAGAAAATGGGTTGTAATAAATTACTTAAGAATTAGCAAATGGGCTGCAAATTATTAAAAAATAGCAAATGGGCTCTATGTTGTCTGCCATAGATTTGGAGGATGACTTGTGGGCCTACTAATTTCATGCGTACACAAGATTTATCAAAAAAGAAACTTAGTCAACAATCGACTCTACCAGTGTCAGACCGTTAGATGTCAATCTAACTGCAATCGTGCTTCTTCAGTCTCTGATCTTCCTACCCCAGCCGCCTGCTCCCACCTCCTATGGCCAGCTGTGCTGCCGGGCAGGCCTCTCGGACCATCATATACTCGCATCCCTGGCCTATCTATCCCTCTACTCACCCACACCTCCAGTTATTTTCCGGCGACAACAGCCGAACCAGTCAACCCTCAAACTCTCCACCCCGTGGGCAGCCACTGCCGTGTCTTCCCCGGCTCTGTGTCATTCCCTTCGTAGGCCTCGCTGTCGTCCACCGCCCTGGTGCTCTCGGCGTGGCTGGTCAACGTGGTCAACGAACGACATCCATCGGAAGTGGACTGTACATGGAGAGGCTGACAATTGGGTCAACGGTCGCACACAAGGAAATGCTTCCTTATTACGCGCAAAATAATGATTCCTCCACCTGACATCTGGGACCCGCCGAAAGGGCCTCTGTATTTTGCGAAAAAATGTTCCCTTCACTGACAGGTCAGACCCACCAACTATATCTTCGCACGCAAGGAAGTGCCACCTTATTGCGCACAAAAAATGAATACCCCCTGCCAGCTGGGACACATCATAGTGGGAGGCTGACTTGTGGGCCTACTAAGTTGACGGGGATGGAGGGCTTTGTCAAGTTAGTCAATATGAATGATTCTAGCTCTAGTGACCGTACGATGTCCATCCAACGGTCTTAGTGCTTCTTCAACCTCTGGTCTTCTTGTTCCAGCCGCCCAAAACAGCGACGGTCATGCCGCCTGCTCTGCCTCCCGTTGTCGGCTGTGCTGCTGCGGAGGCCTCACCGCCCCCATACTACTCCCACCGCTGACCAGGCCATCCCTCCACTCACCCACACCCCTGTTATTCTGCGGTGACGGCAACCTCACACCGCAGTTGAACCAGTGAACCCTCACACTCCTCTCCGCGTGGGCATCCACTGCCGCGTCTTCCCTGACTCCGCGTCGTCCCCTTCCTAGGCCTCGCCGTCGTCCATCGCCTTGGTGCTCTCGGTGCGGCGTAGTCAATGTGGTCAACGACCGACTTCCATTGAAAGAGTACTGTACGTGGAGAGGCTGACAGCTGGGTCCACGGGCACAACCCAGTTTTTTTGTGATTAGCCAAGTAAGTCACTTTGTCAGGCCTGTTGGGCTGCAAATCTTTGAAGACAAGGAGAGCTTCATTCGGCTGGCCGAGAAAATGGCCTATCAGTAATGAGAAATGGGTTGTACTTTTTTAAAACACATTAAACCTACAATTAGTTTTAAATTTCTTTTTTCATTTCGAGATTTTAAATTGCATTGATTTTTATGCATGGACAATTTGTTGGATTTTATATTGATATACATTTATTTTTAAAATCAGTTTGAATGTGACTTGAAATTTCGGGATTAAAAATAGTTCGGACCGCACCGAAATATGCAAAATTTCGTATAATTTTTAATCGTGGCCACAATATGGGCTGTAATGCTAATAAAAAGAATATGTGCTCCAAAAAAATCTTAAGAATTAGCAAATGGGCTGCAAATTATTAGAAATAATGGCAGATGGGCTGTATGATGTTTTCCACAGATTTGAGGCTTTCCTAAAAAAGGTTGACGCACAAGCAATGACTGTTGGATGTCCATCCAATGACCGTCGTGCTTTTTCAATCTCTGCTCTTCCTACTCTAGCCGCTCAAACAAGCGCCGGTGGGACTGCCTGCTCCCTCCTCCCCGCGGCCGGCTGTGCTACCGCGCAGGCCTCATCGCCCCACCGTACTCCCATCGCTGGCCTAACCATCCCTCTACTCACCCACACCTGCTGTTATTCTTTGGTGACGGTAGACGAACCAGTAAACCCTCGTACAGTCGTACTCCCCTCCACGTGGGAAACAACTGCCGAGTCTTCCCCGCCTCCGTGTCGTTCCCTTCCTAGGCCTCGCCGTCGTCCACCGCCCTGGTGCTCCCGGCGCGGCCTGGTCAACGTGGTCAACGACCGACATGCATTTGAAGTGGACTGTACATGGAGAGGCTGACAGCTGGGTCCACGGCTGCACACAAGGAAATGCCTCCTTATTACGTGCAAAATAATGATTCCTCCACCTAACATCTGGGACCCACCGAAAGGGCCTCTGTATTTTGCGAAAAAGCATTACCGCCGCTGACAGCTTGGACCCACCAGCTATATCTTCGCATGCAAGGAAGTGCCTCCTTATTACGCACACAAAAATGAATACTCCCCCTGCTAGCTGGGACCCAGTATAGTGGCAGGCTAACTTGTGGGCCTACTAAGTTGACGGGGACGGAGGGCTTTGTCAACTTAGTCAATATGCACGTTCTAGCTCCACTGACCGTACGATGTCCATCCAACGGCCGTAGTGCTTCTTCAACCTCTGGTCTTCTTGCTCCGGCCGCCCAAACCAGCGCTGGTCGTGCCTTGTGCTCCTGCCTCCCGTGGCCGGCTGCGATGCGGCGGAGGCCTCACCGCCCCCTACTACTCCCACCGCTGGCCAGGCCATCCCTCTACTCACCCACACCCCCTGTTATTCTACGGTGACGACAGCCTCAAACCGCAGCGAACCAGTGAACCCTCATACTCCTCTACGCGTGGGCATCCACCGCTGCGTCTTCCCTGGCTCCGCGTTATCCCCTTCCTAGGCCTCACCGTCGTCCACCGCCCGGGTGCTCTTGGCACGGCGTGGTCAACGTGGTCAAGAAACGGCTTCCATCAGACATGGACTGTACGTGTAGAGGCTGACTGTTGGGTTCACGGCCACAGCAAGGAAGTGCCTCCTTATTACGTGCAAAATAAATATTCCTCTACCTGACAGCGTGGATCCATAGGACGGGCCACCGTATTTCGTGACAAAAATGTTTCCCCCTGAGTGCTGGGACCCACCAACTACATCTTCGCACGCAAGGAAGTGCGTCTGGGCAAAAAACGATTCGTCCCCCTGACTGCTGGGACCCACCAGCTACATCTTCGCACGCAATGAAGTGCCTGACAGTCGGGACCCACCTGGTCGAAGCGTACGTAGCGTTGTCATTCTGGTCGCGAACGTGTACGTACATACTGGTCGATGTAGAGGCGTGCACGTGTCGTAGTAGAGGCGCGCACGTAGCATGTACACGTACGTAGAGCGGCCAATGTGCAAGAAAGAAAATATGGCCACGTACATACATACAGGCAGGGTCTCGAACGCCTACTCGCGCATACGTACGGCATGGCTCGTGTACATGGCTGGGTCGGAATGGAGAAACAATGTCGTCGTCGTGTTCATGGGAAGCCAACCGGCTGGGTCGGAACGGAATGCGTCGTCGTGTTCATCGGGAGGGCTTGGATGGAACAACCGATGGAAACGAGGCCTGGCGTACCGCAGAACGGAGGAAACGGCCTTGTGTTCGACCGGCCACGTTCGAAATAGGATCCTGTTCATCGGAAGGGGTCTGGCGTACCGGACCTCCTATGGTCGAAACGGGTGTCCTGTTGATCGGGAGGGGTGTGGCGTACCGCAAAATGGAGGAAACAGACTTGTGTTGGAGCGCTACGGTCGAAATGGGGGTCCTGTTCATCGGGAGGGGTGTGGCGTACCGCAAAGCGGGACTCCATCGGATACTATTCATATCCACCGTCGACCCCCTCCAGCCTCCACAGGCTATTGTTCATCCACCGTCGACCTCCTCCAGCCTCCAACTGCACTGTTCATCCACGGGCTCCTGTTCATCCAGCCTCCACCGCACGCTACTCCATCGGCTACTGTTCAACCAGCCCTCTCCACGGGCTCCCGTTCAACCACCCCTCCACGGGCTACTGTTCATCCAGCCCTCCACCGTCTATTGTTCATCCTGCCCTCCACGGGGTGGTCATGTTCATCCTACCCTCCACGGGGTCCTATTCATCCAGCCCCAACCGGCTCGACCGATCGGGATCCTGTTCATTTAGAGGCAACACCACGTGGTCCTGTTCATCCACCCCCACCGGGAACTGTTCATCCACCCCCCCAGCAACACTCACTATTCATCCAGAGGCAGCATCGATCGACTTCAGTTAGCAGCAGTAGCGAAGGAATCGCTTGATCGGATTCAGTTAACAGTCATCGATTGATCGCTTGGGTACAGTAACGCGTAGCCTATAGTGCAATCGCTCGGGTTCAGTTAGAGCCCAACGCCTCGCACCCACGCGCGTGCGTGTAAGAGAGAAACGCGCATCGCTCGGCCCCGACCACCCACCGTAACTGGGAACACCCCGATATTTTCCTCGCCCTCGCTTCTACCATGGTTTTTTCCGTCATGGACGGCCCAAAGAATGTCATGCAGCTACGTCTCCGGCCCGCCCAGGACGAAAAGCCCATTTTCTGTCATGATTTTTTGTCATAGAAGTAGAACCCCACCACATCTATGATGATACTGGGTTTTGTCCCAATTGTCGTCATAGAAGTGTCATAAGTATGACAGAATTTTTTTTCGTTCGACCCAAAATGTCACGGATGTGTCTTTTTTTTGTAGTGAAAACATGGTTGATGTATTCGTACGTCTTCATGATCCGACCGATCCAAGTACTGAACGTACGGCACCTCCGAGTTCATCACATGTTCAGTTCGATGACGTCCCACGAACTCCGATCCAGCAGAGCTTCACGGGAGATTTTCGTCAGCACGACGGCGTGATGATGGTGATGATGATGCTACCGACGCAGGGCTTTGCCTAAGCACCGCTATGATATGATCGAGGTGGATTATGGTGGAGGGGGGCACTGCACACGCCTGGGACAGATCAACAGATCATCTTGTGTGTTCTAGGGTGCCCCTGCCCCCGTATATAAAGGAGTAAGGGGGGAGGCGGCCGGCCAGGAGGAGGGCGCGCCAGGGGGGAGTCCTACTCCCACCGGGAGTAGGACTCCTCCTTTTCCTTGTTGGAGTAGGAGAGGGAAGGAAGGGAGAGAGGAGGAGGAGAAGGAAAAAGGGGGGCGCCGCCCCCCCTCCTTGTCCAATTCGTACTAGAGGGGGAGGGGGCGTGCGGCTGCCTTGGCCGCCCCTCCTCTTCTCCCACTAAGGCCCATGAGGCCCAGTTAACTCCCCGGGTGGTTCCGGTAACCCCCCGGTACTCCGGTTTTTATCCGAAACCACTCGGGACACTTCCAGTGTCCGAATATAGTCGTCCAACATATCGATCTTTACATCTCGACCATTTCGAGACTCCTCGTCATGTCCGTGATCATATCTGGGACTCTGAACTACCTTCGGTACATCAAAACACAAAAACTCATAATACCGATCATCACCAAACTTTAGGCGTGCGGACCCTACGGGTTCGAGAACTATGTAGACATGACCGAGACACATCTTCGGTCAATAAGCAATAGCGGAACCTGGATGCTCATATTGGCTCCTACATATCCTACGAAGATCTTTATCGGTCAAACCGCATAACAACATACGATGTTCCCTTTGTCATCGGTATGTTACTTGCCCGAGATTCGATCGTCGGTATCACAATACCTAGTTCAATCTCGTTACCAGCAAGTCTCTTTACTCGTTCCGTAATATATCATCTCGCAACTAACTCATTACTTACAATGCTTGCAAGGCTTATAGTGATGTGCATTACCGAGTGGGCCCAGAGATACCTCTCCGACAATCGGAGTGACAAATCCTAATCTTGATCTATGCCAACCCAACAAGTACCATCAGAGACACCTGTAGAGCACCTTTATAATCACCCAGTTACGTTGTGACGTTTGGTAGCACACAAAGTGTTCCTCCGGTATTCGGGAGTTGCATAATCTCATAGTCATAGGAACATGTATAAGTCATAAAGAAAGCAATAGCAACAAACTAAACGATCATCGTGCTAAGCTAATTAATGGGTCAAGTCAATCACATCATTCTCCTAATGATGTGATCCCGTTAATCAAATGACAACTCATGTATATGGTTAGGAAACTTAACCATCTTTGATTAATGAGCTAGTCAAGTAGAGGCATACTAGTGATACTCTGTTTGTCTATGTATTCACACATGTACTAACTTTCTGATTAATACAATTCTAGCATGAATAATAAACATTTATCATGATATAAGGAAATAAGTAATAACTTTATTATTGCCTCTAGGGCATATTCCCTTCACGGGCATGCATTCAAATCCTCGTACTCACCGCGGTAGAGGATGCAGTCATTAGGGCATGCATGTATCTTCTGGACCTCTTATCCTAGAGGGCAGACAACCTTCTTTGCTTCGTACATACTGTCGGGCAATTCATTGTCCTTTGGAAGCATCTTCTTTAACATTATCAGCAACTTTTCAAATCCCTTGTCAGATACACCATTCTCTGCCTTCCATTGCAACAATTCCAGTGTGGTGCCCAGCTTTTTCTTATCATCTTCACAATTTGGGTACAACAATTTCTTGTGACCCTCTAACATGCGCTGCAACTTCAACATATCCTTTTCACTTGCACAGTTTCTCCTTGCATCGGCAATGACCCGACCAAGATCATCAGCGGGCTCATCTGATGCCTCTTCTTCAACTACTTCCCGCATTGCCAGCTGAGCTTCTTCCCCCATTGTTGTACCATCGTATTTAGGGAACCCATGGCCAGGATAGTTGTCGTCATCCTCTTCTTTTCATTCTCTTCCATTAGGACCCCTCTTTCTCCGTGCTTGGTCCAACAATTATAGCCAGACATGAAACTGGACTAAAACAGGTGGACGTGAATGGTTCTTGAGTTAAAGTAATTTCGGTCATTCTTACAGTCAACACATAAAAACATCTGCCTACTTGTTTGCCTCAGCCGCAAGCAGAAAAGTATGCACGCCATTAATGAACTAGGGAGAGCATCGGTCATCGTACATCCATTGCCGACTCATCTTCATTACACAACACCGAAAAGACCAAATTAATACAAGTTCATACACACTTATTCTCATAAAACAACATACACACTCTCTAGCTGAAGCATTTAAATGCAACAACAAATGCGATCAAGATCGCAACTAAGGTAACAATTGATCCAACATCATAATGATACCAAGCCTCACTATCAATGGCATATTTTCTAATATTTCTAATCTTCAAGCGCATTGCATCCCCCTTGATCTTGTGATCATCGACGACATCGGCAACATACAACTCCAGTTTCATCTTCTCTTCTTTAATTCTTTTCAATTTTTCTTTCAGATACTCGTTTTCTTTTTCAACTAAATTTAACTTCTCGACAAGAGGGTCAGTTGCAATTTCCGGTTCACATACCTCTTAGAATAAAATATCTATGTCAACTTGATGGGCATAATTTGTCATAAACACGAAATGCAACAAATAGTTATAAAAGAGAATATACCACATCCAAATCATAAACCAGATGAGGGCCGACGGTGACGGATATCAAAACCATGCCACTATGCATAACAAACAACGTACGGGTAAGAAAATTATAAATGTAACTATCTAAATCACACAAACATGATTTTTATATAAAAGGATAAGAACAAGAGGCTCACCAAGGTGGTACCGACGACGGGATGGTGTGAGCGATGGACGGTGGTTAGGACGGGGACGGGAAGGCACTAAGTAAACCACACGTACATATGCAAACTAAGAAGTTAATATGAGCTCAAATTGCATATATATCATATAAACTACCACATATAAATACTCCCAAACTAAAACCCACCAATCACTATACTTATAGAGCATTGCAGGAGCTGATCTAGCAATGAGAGATGAAAGAACAAAGTTGCTAACCTTTGTGAACACTTGGATGGATGGGGGCCTTCAAATATTGACAAATTTTGGCAAAAATGGAGGATCAGCTCGAGCAAGAGGGGAAGAACAGAGAGGAGAGGAAAGGGAAAGAACATAGAGCTCGCGGGCTAGACGAAGGGTTTATATAGGAGCATCTTTAGTCCCGGTTCATGACACGAACCGGGCCTAAAGGTGAGCCTCTAGTACCGGTTTGTGTCACGAACCCGAACTAAAGGGCCTCGTGGGGCCCTAGCCTGACACCAGCCAGCCACCACTCCTTTAGTCCCGGTTTGTGTTACGAATCGGTATTAGAGGTTCAACATGAACCGGGACTAATGTGTTGGCAAGAAGCCATGCACATGGTGATGCCTGAGTCGTCCGTGTGGAGCAGCAGGGTGGATAGAAGTAGTTAGTGCTGCTACTTGGTTATCTAGTTATGCATGGATAAGTTAGTTTGCTACGCAAGCTGTGAAGCAGCCGGTCATCATGGATATTGGCGTGCATGTAGACTAGTTTGTTAGTTGGTTAGTGGCCGGCTCATGTGGTAGTGGCCGGTGCATGCGTGCGTGCGTGGATGTGGCCGTTGGCTTGTGTGTGCAGTCGGGTATAAAAGAAGCCCCTGTGTACTGCTTGTAGGAGGAGTCGTGTGTAGCCATGTAGGCACTGTAAGGAAGAAAAGGATTGGGGCCTTCGTGCGCCGGCCGGAAAATCTTGTGTCCACTGTTCTTTTTCTTCCACCTCCGTTTGAGTGAGAGGAGAGGTAGCTAGAGGGCTGCAGTTCCAACAATTGGTATCATGACATGGTTCATCTTGGGCGTCGTTCTCCTTGCCGGAGGCGTGCCGGCGGTGGCGGAGTTCGCCGGCGGCTGCGTGGTGAAGCTCCGGGCCTTGTGTCGGTCTATGGAGGTGCGCGGCGCGGCAAGAAGGCCATGGCGGTGGCTGCGGCGGCACGGGGAGAAGGCCGCGGAGGACCTGCATGGTGGCGGCTTCAACGAGACAGGGCGGCATGGCGGCATGGAGGTGTTGCGCTGTGGTTGAGGCCGCAGCGATGCAGGGCAATAAGCTGTGGCGGCGAGCCGGGCGCAACTGGTGCGTGTTATGGGTGCGCACTGGACGCGTCGGGACCGCGGGCACGCGTACGAGCGTGCGGTTGACGTTGGGAGGAGGCGTATGTCGCCGTTGTACTCGAGTCCGTGCTCGAGTTCGGCTACATTCTTCCGGCGTTTGTAGCTGGCGGCTGCCATGGCGGACGCGGAGGCGGCGCGCGGTGAGCGTTTGGTGCGGTCGGGCTCGTCGGGTGCGCGCGGGACGTGCGGGACGCAC
Source organism: Triticum dicoccoides (assembly GCF_002162155.2). Classification (NCBI taxonomy): domain Eukaryota; kingdom Viridiplantae; phylum Streptophyta; class Magnoliopsida; order Poales; family Poaceae; genus Triticum; species Triticum dicoccoides. Next base: position 507,401,218 of record NC_041388.1, read on the forward strand.
TGGTGCGGTCGGGCTCGTCGGGCGCGTCGGATGTGCGCGGGACATACGGGGCGCAGAGGGACGTCAGGCATGTGTCGTCGGCGGAGAAGGATCTCGGCGTATGTCGCCGGGGTTGTGACGGAGCACGGTGCGGCCGGTATCGATGCGTCGGGTCGGGTCGGTCACGGTTGTGACGACGACAACAACGACGGGAGCTGCAACAACTTCGACGGCGGCGATGTCATGGCTTAGGAGATGAGTGTTGGCAATAAGCCATGCACATGGTGATGGCCGAATCGTACGTGTGAAGCAGCAGGGTGGCTAGAAGTAGTTAGTGCTGCTACTTGGTTATCTAGTTATGCATGGATAAGTTAGTTAGCTACACAAGCTGTGAAGCAGCCGGTCATCATGGACATGGGCGTGCATGTAGACTAGTTTGTTAGTTGGTTAGTTGCCGGCTCATGTGGTAGTGGCCGGTGCGTGCGTGTGTGCGTGGATGTGGCCGCTGGCTTGTGGGTGCAGTCGGGTATAAAAGAAACCCCTGTGTACTGCTTGTAGGAGGAGTCGTGTGTAGCCATGTAGTCACTGTAAGAAAGAAAAGAATTGGGGCGTTCGTGCGCCGGCCGGAAAATCTTGTGTCCACTGTTCTTCTTCTTTCATCTCCGTTCGAGTGAGAGGAGAGGTAGCTAGAGGGCTACGGTTCCAACATAATGATTCCCGCCCCCTAGCCGTTGAAACCAACACTAATGGTTATATTAGTACCGGTCTGTTTTTAAACCGGGACTAATGGGGCTAATGTAAAGTCGTTTTTCTACTAGTGTTAGTGCTTTGTTGAACTTTTTAATAATTTGTTGTGTTTACCCTTTGGGTGTAGAGATGATGGGAAGTGTTCTTCATTATACTTAACAAAAGGGATATAGCCGCCGGCATGATTTCAAGCAAGTTTGAGACAAGTGCCATCGTTATTTTAGATTTCCTCTGAGTTGAAGTCGCTTTAAAACAAGTTGTAGTGTCAAATAGACTTTTTTAATTGACTTCAAACATTCATTGTGTATAGTCGAGGACGGTATGGCATTTGCAAAAATTACAATATGGGCGGATGGATTTTGAAACAAGAATATACATATTCCTTCCTCATCGCCACCTGACCCTGCGCCGGGAAACCCGTGCCACGGCCGAGGATAGTGGCGGCAGAGCTTTGTTGATCCGCTCGCTAGATCTAGAGCCTGGAGGTGGAGGGCTCCAGGGGTGGCTGATCCATCTGGTGTGGCTTCGTTGGGCTCCGCGGCATGTGAGGTCAACAGGTGTCCGGCGGAGATCCGGCTGTGTCGGATCTAGATCTAGCTGCCTCTCTTCTACTCCAGTCATGAGACTTGCCGGCCCTCAATGCGGATGTAGATGGAGGTGGGGATCCAAATCGGAAGAAATCCTTAGACAGCAATGGTCGGCCGCGACGGCAGCACCCAAGGGCGCCATTTTTCTCTCTATGAAGACGTTCGTGAGATCTGTTTCTACCTCCATCATGTCATGTGTCTTCCGGGTGAAAGCCTTAACTATGATGGGCGGAGACGGCGCCTTCGGCATCGTTCCCTTCTTGAGGGCGTCACCTTGCGATATAGTTGGTTGGTGTACACCGTTCGGTTGGCATTGGCGGTGATTTGGATCAGGAGGTGGTGCGGTGTGGCATCTACTACGTAAGCGACAGCGGGTCTTGGCATTGGACGTATGTTGATCGACGTGTGCAGGATGGTGGCGCAGTTTGGCGTCGTGGTGGTGTCGATGACAGTTGGCCCTGGCAAGATGAATGGTTTGATCGCTCCTGAAGATGGGACAACGAAAGATGGTGGTGGCTGATTTTAGAGCGTGTGCATGTTGTGCGTGCAAAGGGTCTAGCTAGACCGGTTGCTGCTCTTGGCTTGCTAGCGGGCGGCTGGGTGAGACCAATGGAATATGTGATGTGCGGTCAAGGCACATCATTAAGTGTGAAGGTGTAGCTACCGTAGTTGTGAGAAAGGTGGTTTTGGGTTGATCCATATTTTTATGTTGTTGGGCTCTGTTGAATAATATAATAAAATGATTGTATGCATCGCCAGATGCAGATGTCGGGGGTCATCCTTCATTTAAAAAATGTAAGCAATATAACAACTTTTGCTACCTAAAAAATCTAGTACTTTTGAAGCTACCAGTTCAGTTGCTATATGTTGCTTGGAACACTAAATAGTGAGCATATTTTATAAAGTAAATTGCGAGTGTATACTTTTCTTTAAATATAGAAGTATGTGTCTGTTGGGTATAGGTGTGCCAATAGAGTTCGAACCACACTTTGTTATTGAATATTACAAATGTGGGTTTTAAGCCTACATCAGCCAACATTTGATCATGAGATTTCTAAATAAGATCAACCGGAATGATTGTAGAAATAATCCAGTAACATGCGAAAACCTTTTTCATACCCATGAACATAAATTATCCAATGATTTTAAATGGTTGCTTCACGAACATAATTGTTTTCGAGACACTTAAATCTGCACCTTCTGAAGTTCGGGGGTCAAAATAAGAGACGTTGACCGGGGAAGGAACCTTTGGTCTATGGGTTTATATACACCGTATATAAAAAATAATTTAGTAAATAAATAAATAGTCAAAAATTCTGAAAATATTTTTAAAACGAACTAGACCTTTCATTGTGGAGATCATGTATAACATGGTCTCCACCATACGGTTTTGACCTGTTTATTTTATACAGGTCAAAACCGTATGGGGGAGACCATGTTATACATGGATAGATCATTGTTACATTTCTTTTTCTTTTTCACTTTTCTTTCTAAAAGGAGGATGAAGCCCCCGGCCTATGCACCAATGTGATGCACACGGCTTTTTCTTAAAAAAAGTTGATGTAAGGCAACAAGGCAAAAGTCATCAACAAGACGAGTACTATAAAACATAGGCAACTACGGTAGACCCATTAACACATATGACTAAGTTGACTTTTTCAGCTATTCGTTACATATGGATATTTAGACCAAATATAAATTAGAGATATTTCGCAAAAAAGACATTCGAGATAAGCTAAAGCTCCCTGCAAAAAAAAGTTATGCTAAAGCTGCATATGATCTACTCTTAATTATGTAAGAGAGATACTACATCTATGGACTGATTCATGCGTGTGCTTAGGGGGGCATTTCGTCCGTAAGTTGGAACCCCTTAGGTGTAGACTTTTTGGGCTGGAAATTATTAAAAATATGATCAACTTGAGGTGATGATCGCTATGGATGTTTTCTTCGTCTTTAAAAATGAATGAGAGGAGATGTACTATACCAGAGTCATTCAGAGATTCTCTATTTCTCGGCACTGTTTAAAGTAAACTGAAACAGTTGAGATTTCCATCAAAACAGAGATTTAAACTGTAGAAACAGTATCTCATGATCCGTGACTATTGTAAAATTGGTTTTACTTATTTATTTGAAATGGAACGGGATAGTATGAAAGCACATTCCCAAATATATTTTTCTGGTTGCAACTCGTCTATCTCATTTCTGTAGAAGACTTGAACGCCACATGATTCTGTAGATGACAAGGTACGTATGCTGTACAAGTACTCAATATACAATTATGTCAGTGAACAGTGGCTGTACCAGTGTCGCATGCACATGGAAACCTTTTATCTCTGCTTCACATATGTCCCCTCTCCCTATTCGAAACATGTAATAATACCTAGCTATTTGCATGTCCTTGCTAAATACGTACTCCATGTGTTAGTGCCGCTGCATGCTCATCATATCAGATATTAGTAAGTTTCAATAGTATATAGGAGCACCTAAGGGAATCACTGTCCTTAAGTACTGCAAGGCGTCACGTCGACATGGATGTAATAATCGACCATCTATCTTACAAGACGTACAACATATACATATTTTAATTTTTTTTGAAAATGGCAAGAAAAACACCGTTCATCGTAAATGCTCTAATCATAATTAATTAGTTGCATGTAACAAAGTTTTCTTTGAGAATGTGCATGCAACAAAGTTCTCTTTGAGAATGTGCATGTACCAAAGTTAATTGGGTGCTCCTTGTCCATATCCCCGCTGGCCGTTTGCTTGTTACTGCACTGAATTACGTGCGTACATGTGCACGCAGTAGATTCCAGGTCGATCGATCGCGGCATGCATGCAGTCAGTGGCCAGCGTCCAGACGAGGTTAATTTTAGCCAGCAGATACACATGCATGCATGCAGCTACAGCTATAACCATAACCCCCATGGCCATGGATGGATGGGCGTGGATTGCACGATGACGCGGGCTGTGGCGACGTACACGCCGGAGCCCCACGGTACTGTGCTGCTCCGCCGCGCCGCTGGTAACAGGGAAAGGAAAAAAAAACATCTCGAGCTCACACAATAAAAGCGTGGTCTCCCACCGTGGTTCCCCCATCTCTCCCCTCTCCAACTGTTCCGGCTTGGATTTCTACTGTTTGCATCACTCTCTTTCTCTCTCTCTCTCTCTCTCTCTCTCTCTCTCTCTCTCTCTCTAATAAGGCGATGACACCGTGAGGTGGGCTAAGCTAGGCTGTGTGATGCATCAACAACCTATAGTATCTTCATTTCATGCACAGTACTATGTACGTCGTTTTTCCAGATAGTAGTAGTTGGCGTCACATGACAAAATCGTCCCAACGATATAGTATGAATCATATTAGCTGCTTCTTCTTCTTTTGTCTCTCTCCATCCGTTTCCATGCGTCGGATCCACCACCAGCTAGCTAGATTCATTAACGGACTTATTGTTTCTAGGTCAAATTATTGTTTGTAAGTCAATCAAACTCAACATATCATCAGTCTTAGCAAAGTTATATCTAAAGGTATGCAGCGGTACTGTTCGTTAAAGATTTCTAAATCTGGATGGTAAATTATTTTTAGAGTGTTCCCGCAAAAGAAAATATTTTTAGAGTGCACAATTATTGAATTCTCTTTTGGATAGATAATTAATCTTGGGAACTGTTCCCGCAAAAAAAATCTTGGGAACTGTTAATAGATTCAAAACAAGATTTTTCAGACAAACTAGAAAAGGCTCCATTTGTAAATTGATACATGATTTTGTTTGTTACTGCTTCCTCCATTTCACGATGCAATAGCATATTTCTTTTTTAATTCAAACCTTACAAACTCTGGTAAAGATTATAGAGAAAATCATTCGTGCATATACAATACGAAACATAATATCAAAATAAGATTCCTAAGGTATCTAATGATATGTATTCAATCTGCAAAAGATAAACATATGTATTTATCATTCTGGACGTAGATATTATCAATTGGTCATAATTTGCAAATTCGGCATTTAAAAAAAACTATATGCAAAACATTATGCAATGAATGGGTACTGATTGACAAGACATTCCGTGAATTTCAGACCAAACATGCATATGCATGCATGTGGAATTCCTTTTGCTTGCACCGCTGCACAAATCAACAGTTATTCAACCATCTTCTGTTCACACCGCCAAAAGAAAAATCTTCTGTTAAATTTTAGTTGTATGAGTAATTCTTTCTTGTTCGTTTGCATCTCTTGCAGATCAACTAACAACGCCTACACACACACCTATACGTAGTACTATTTCGATGCCAAGAGAATCTTTACAGTGATCCAACGTCCCATCGAATTGAATGGCATGCTGTCTAGCTAGCTATAGGCTCCATCCCTCCGGCCGGCCTGTCTCGTAACATATTTTTTTATCTCTGCATACATGGAGATGGAGGGACACCTGCACGTACGTACGTACGTGCATGCGTACGTACACAGTGTCTTTATTGTTTGTTGTGTGTAGAGGCTTTGCCGGGCCATGGCATGGCTTCTTTTGATCAAGCAGCAGGACCGGGGAAAGAATACTACTACTATAATGCAAACGTCGACTACACATTACTATACACCCTGCAGCAGTGCCCCGGCTCTTTTGGCATTTTGAAGGCACGGATGTATGCTTTGACCCTGTGTGCCCATACATACGGGCCGGCCATGCATGCAGATGCAGGAGGGTGTATGTGAAGCTAAAGAGGGAATGGGCAAGGAAAAGAACAATGTTGACAAGGCGTGCGTGCGTGCCCTTGTACGTGTCAAGCATATATCTGCCATGCGACTGGGAGCATGTGTGTGCACAAAAGGAAGAACGCGCGCGCCCATGATGTGCATGCCGTGTTCTCCTTAATTTGGCGCCATGCATGCATGAACCCCCCCACCCCCAACACACGCACCCCCGCCCCAAGGCCCAAAGTCACGGTGACACTGTTAACCCGAAAATTAATAAGGGCACGCACCATCGAAATTCGTTGAAAAAATGATGGAAATTCTTAACCCTGTGAGTACAAGACGGTATACATATTTATTCTATATAAATAGTTGCGCGGGCCGTTGTTACACGCCTTATACTATTTTCCATGATTATATGTTCTCATTTATATAATAAAGATCATAGTATAAATCACGCACATACCGACCTGATAAAATTAAATACATAGCGAAACATTAGCTTTGCACAAAGTAACAACAGCCAAGAAATGAAATTAAAACAAGACATATGAAATCTCTGAGCTTGACACGAACGTCTGTCACCTGCCTCTGGCACCACCACAACAGCCATCAAAGAGAGAAATGAAAGATGAAATCTCTGAGCTTGACACGAACATCCGTCACCTGCCTCTGTCACCACCACAACAACCACCAAAGAAAGAAATGGCAGTTCACCACCACACACAAACTCGACGCGGCTCCATCGCTCATATGCAGCTTTGCGGATCTCCAAAGTGGCTCGCCAAAGGCGAAACCATTACCGTTGAACGAATCAGACCGGGGCAACACCCCGGACATGCCATCGAACTCCAGATCTGGCACCCCCACATGACGAAGATGTCGGAGGATGGAACCATACCTGCCATCCACGTACGACGAACCCAGCACATGATTCATCATCTTGCAGATGCCACCAATGCAGACCACAATATGCATCCGCTCCTGCACTACCTTCCAAGCTCCGCGTCGGCGCTGGAACAAACGTCGTCGCAACTGTGGAGCCCAAGGACACAGGTCCACCACAAGGATGTCGTCGCTGCCGCACCATCCTTACTTGAACATACTGGATTCCAAATACATCCCCAACCATAGAACCGATTGCCTTGTCGGAGTAGGATTAAAGAAATTTTATTCAGCGCCGTCATCGCCGCCGCCGTAGGCAAGACGATGAACAACCTAAAAACTAATCTATGTTGGCCTAAAACTATCCACACGTGTGAATCCGACGATCCCCCTCACCACCGACGACCAAGGTAGTCAGCAGAGGAGAGCCGCTGGAGGACGGCGGCGGATGAAGCGCTCCTAGCAGCGCACGCGAGGTCACCTTTGTTTCTCCTCTTCAAAGAAAGAAAACCACCCGGGCGCTTTACACGCCTTGTACCTATGCATATACAAGTTCGCTACATTGTTTAGTTTTTCTTCCTGCTTGAGCAATTTTGTTGGTTTTCACTCCAGCCACAACTTTCGCGATGCCTCAACCGTTACGACGGAGGGGGGGGGGGGTGTCCCCCGTCTTACATTCAAATTCTTCTCCAGTCTAACCGTCTGCATCGCTACCGTTGTGAGTGTGAGGAACGTTGAGTATCGACATTAGTTAAGAAACATATGAGAGAATAGAAATTATTCTAGCTTGTCTTGTACTCCAAAAAATTTGGGTACTCATATATATATATATATATATATATATATATATAGAGAGAGAGAGAGAGAGAGAGACACACACACACACAACAATTTCACCAATCCCTCTTTATTCCTCTTACACTTCCTTCGTTCTTGTCGTCTTCCGCTCTTTGGTTCCAGTACTATTTCCTGCTTTTCTTTCAATGTTTGTTTTTGTACTCTGCAATTACGTGATGTCAACCCGTCAGCTCGTCCTGTCCAGCCCCTTCCCAAATTCATGCCGGTGTTCTTCCCATGAAAAATTGCTACACGTTTTTTTGCCACCTTTTAATTTCTCTTCCCTTAAATATCTATCCTTATATCTTTTTTTAGAGAAAAGGCGATTGCCCGACTTTATAAATAAATCCATACGAATAGAGTACACAATCAGCAAAGTATGACACCAGACCCAAAGTCTCATAACCACACCCAAGCAGGGCATCAAGGTAGACGGCAGTTTTAGATGGCACGCATGCCCAAATGAGATAAAGGGGCACGCAAGCCACCACCTATGCAACAAAAGAAAGGCAGCTACGACGAAGCGCGATCGGCTGGGGATGATAGCAAATTGGCAGACGCCCACACGTTGTCAATCAACATCTCCAGGCCGTCACGATCCGCCGCTTTAGTCAGTAATTTCGAATGCTGCAAGAGTATAGACATTTTAAACAGAACATCAGCAGGCTTGTTAGGGAAAACACCCTCGATAGTAAACTTGTTCCGAGTAGTCCATAGGGCCCAGCAGAGGGCACCCATCCCAGTCCAAAATAGCCTCCTAGCCCAACCATTCAGGCCGGTCGTCGTAGTTCGAACATCAGCAAATGAGCCAGGGGTCCAAGAAGTAGAATACCAAGAGCGGACACAACCCCAAAACAACATGGCTAAATCACACTTAAAGAAAATGTGGTTAGTGTCTTCGAGAGGAGAGCACAAAGCACAATGAGTGGAGCCTGGCCCATTCCTTTTATGAATCTGGTCAGCCGAGGGTAGCCGGCCCCTAAAGGCCCGCCAAAGGAAAATTTTGATCTTAGGGGGAACCCTAGCCACCCATATATGCTTGAACCTCGAGGTAGAGGGACCAGTAATAACACGGTTATAAAGAGACTTGACCAAAAACTTCCTAGGTGCGGTATGGGGCCACGATACAGAACCAGCCTCCTCCGAGAGCGCAGGGAACAAAGTAGCAAGATGATGCCAGTCACCCAACTCTTCAGGAGAAAGGGACCTCCGAAATCCCAGGTCCCAACCGTTGTGCAAGAGCTCAGAGATTGAAATCTCGGGGTTGGGGCAATACGAGAACAAAACTGGGAAGGAAGAGCCAAGGGGCATCCCCAATCCACCAATCCAACCAGAAACGGGTCGAGGCACAGTCATTGACCACAAACTTGACATGAGAACATAACAACTCCCTAACCTTGAAGAGGTCAGCCCAAAACTGGGAGGCCCCGGTCGCATTCGCAAACATAGGGCTTCCACTAGGGAAATATTTGGCTTTTAAGATAGAGAGTCTCCTATTTTTTCACTTCCATATATGATGTCTACTACACAACTTGTTCTTGTAGACTTGTGTTGGGCCTCCAAGCGCAGAGTTTTGTAGGACAGTAGCAATTTTCCCTCAAGTGGATTACCTAAGGTTTATCAGTCCATGGGAGGCGTAGGATGAAGATTGTCTCTCTCAAACAACCATGCAACCAAATAATAAAAAGTTTCTTGTGTCCCCAACACACCAAATACAATGGTAAATTGTATAGGTGCACTAGTTCGGCGAAGAGATGGTGATACAAGCGTAGTAATGATAGTAGATATTGATTTTTGTAGTAGGAACAATAAAAACAGCAAGGTAGCAAGTAACAAAAGTGACCACAAATGGTATTGCAATGCTTGAAAACAATGCCTAGGCTCCCTACTTTCACTAGTGCAATCCCTCAACAATGCTAATCTAATTGGACCATATAACTATCCCTCAACGCGTGATGAAGAATCACTCCAAAGTTATTATCGAGCGGAGAACATAAGAAGAAATTGTTTGTAGGGTACGAGACAACCTTAAAGTTATTCTTTCTGTTCGATCTATCCAAGAGTTCATACTAAAATAACGCAAAGTTATTATTTCCGTTCGATCTATCCAAGAGTTCATACTAAAATAACACCATATGATACCCACCAACCAACTCTAATGTCACCTAGATACTCCAATGTCACCACAAGTATCCATGAGTTAATTATACGATATGCATCAAACAATTTTAGATTCATATTACTCCATCCAACACAAACAACCTCAAAGAGTGCCTCAAGATTTCTATCAGAGAAACAAGGACGAAAACGTGCATCAATCCCTATGCATAGATTACCCCCAATGTCACCTCGGGAATTCGTGAGTTGAGTGCCAAAACATATATCAAGTGAATCAATATAATACCCCATTGTCACCACGGGTATTCACAGCAAGACATACATCATGTGTTCTCAAATCCATAAAAGTATTCAATCCAATAAGAGCGAAATCTCAAAGGGAAACTCAATTCACAACAAGATATAGAGGGGAAAACACCATATGATCCAACTATATTAATAAAGCCCGTGATACATCAAGATCGTGACATCTGAAGAACATGAGAGAGAGATTAAACACATAGCTACTGGTACAAACCCTTAGCCCCGAGGGTGGACTACTCCATCCTCATCATGGTGGCCGCCGGGATGATGAAGATGGCTACTGGTGATGATTTCCCCCTCCGACAGAGTGACGGAATGGGGTCTCGATTGGTTTTTCATGGCTACAAAGGCTTGCAGCGGCGAAACTTCTGATCTAGGGTAATTTCTGATGGTTTCTCTATTTATAGGATTTTTTGGCATTGGTTTCACACTAAGATGGGCCTCGAGGTGAGCACAACCCACCAGGACACCTCGGGCCCCTCAGGTGCACCCTGGTGGGTTGTGCCCTCCTTGTGGTTCTTCTGGCCCTCCCACGAAGCTTCGGGGATCTTTTTTGTTCCAAAAGAAATTATCAAAAAGTTTCAACTCATTTGGAGAACTTTCATTTCTGTACAAAAAACAACACCACGGTAGTTCTGCTGAAAACAGCGTCAGTCCGGGTTAGTTCCATGCAAATCACACCAAAACCATCTAAAATTATTATAAACATGGCATGAATACTTCATAAATTATAGATACATTAGAGACGTATCAATATACTAGTGGGAAATTTTCATTATGGAACTTGGCTTGTATATTCCAATGATGGGCTTCCTCAAATTGCCCTAGGTCTTCATGAGCAAGCGAGTTGGATGCACACCCACTTAGTTTATTTTTGAGCTTTCATAAACTTATAGCTCTAGTGCATGTATTGCATTGCAATCCCTACTCACTCACATTGATATCTATTGATGGGCATCTCCATAGCCCGTTGATACGCCTAGTTGATGTGAGACTATCTCCTTCTTTTTGTCTTCCCCACAACCACCATATTCTATTCCACCTATAGTGATCTATCCATGGCTCACACTCATGTATTGCGTGAAAGTTCAATAAGTTTGAGAACATCAAAAGTATGAAACAATTGCTTGGCTTGTCATCGGGGTTGTGCATGATTTAATACTTTGTGTGATGAAGATGGAGCATAGCGAGACTATATGATTTTGTAGGGATAACTTTCTTTGACCATGTTATTTTGAGAAGACATGATTGCTTTATTAGTATGCTTGAAGTATTATTGTTTTTATGTCAATATTAAACTCTTGTTTTGAATCTTATGGATCTGAATATTCTTGCCACAATAGAGAAGATTACATGGATAAATATGTTAGGTGGCATTCCACATCAAAAATTCTATTTTTATCATTTACCTACTGGAGGACGAGCAGGAATTAAGCTTGGGGATGCTTGATACGTCTCCAACGTATCTATAATTTGCAGACTAAGGCATGGCCTAGTGGTGGGAAGGGGCTGATGCCTTCCCACCCACCCAGGTTCAAGGCATGGTACTTGCAAGTTGGGTTTGTTGCACCAATTATACTGTAGGGGGTTCCCCTGCAGTCTTTCTGTCAAAAAAAGTATCTATAATTTTTTATTGTTCCATGCTATTATATCTGTTTTGGATGTTTTATATGCATTAATATGCTATTTTATATTATTTCTGGGACTAACCTATTAACCTAGAGCCCAGTGCCAGTTTCTGTTTTTTCCTTGTTTTTGAGTTTTGCAGAAAAGGAATATCAAACGGAGTCCAAACGAGCTGAAAATTTACTATGATTTTTGATGGACCAGAAGAAGCCCACGGAGCATCGGAGATGGACCAGAAGAGTCCTGAGGCAACCACAAGGGTGGAGGGCATGCCCCCTGGCTTGTGGGTCCCTCGGGAACCCCCCTGACGTGAGACCGACGCCAAAAGTTCCTATAAATCCCAAAAAACCCCAGAAAGAAACCTAGATCGGGAGTTTCGCCGCCGAAAGCCTCTGTAGCCACGAAAAACCAATCAGGAGCCCGTTTTGGCACCCTTCCAGAGGGGGAAACCATCACCGGTGGCCATCTTCATCATCCTGGCCAGGGATGAAACTAGAGAAAAAGGTTGCATGGGTCATGTCTATGGCACTGAGGTCATCTATATTAAATAGATAGTGTTTAGTAGTAAATTAATGAAGGATTTAGTAATTTTATTGGGATCAATTGACCCTAATGCCTACAAGGCAGCTACGTCCCTGATCTCGGCGGTCTCCATGACGAGGATGGAGTAGTTCACCCTCGGGGCTGAGGGTATGTACCAGTAGCTATGTGTTTGATCTCTCTCTCTCTCTCTATCATGTTCTTGATTTGGCATGATCTTGATGTACCGCGAGCTTAGTTACTATAGTTGGATCATATGGTGTTTCTCCCACTCTACCTTCTTGTGATGAATTTAGTCTTGCTCTTCAAGGTTTTCTTATGTTGGATTGAGTACTTAATTTGAGAACACTTGATGTATGTCTTGTGATGGGATATCTGTGGTGACAATGGGATGTTCTATTGATTTAGTTTTTGTATGTTTTGGTACTCAACTCGCGGATTCCTGAGGTGACATTGGGGTAATCTATGCATAGGGGTTGATGCACATTTTTGTCCTACATTCTCCCATAGAAACATTGGACTGATTCTTTGTTGCACATTGAGGGTTGTTATATGATTCAATTATGTTATCATTGTTGAGAGACTTTGCACTAGTGAAAGTATGAACCCTAGGCCTTGTTTCCCAGCATTGCAATACCCATTTTGCTCACTTTTTTTACTTGCTACCTTGTTGTTTTTGTATTTTTCATATTACAAAAACCTATATCTACCATCCATACTACACTTGTATCACCATCTATTTGCCAAACTAGTGCACCTATACAATTTACCATTGTATTGGGTGTGTTGGGGAGACAAGAGACTCTTTGTTATTTGGTTGCAGGGTTGTTTGAGAGAGACCACCTTCATCCTACACCTCCCACGGATTGATAAACCTTAGGTCATCCACTTGAGGGAAATTTGCTACTGTTCTACAAAACTCTGCGCTTGGAGGCCCAACACGAGTCTACAAGAAGGTTGCGTAGTAGGCATCAGCTGCTCGCGAGAAGCAGGACTCCTCCGGGCACCCTTCCACCAGGCGAGCAGGCGACCGCACCATCGGACAGCGACAGTCGGCGCAGCGCTCCCCGTGCAAGAGGCGCTTCCCTGAGCACCATGGATTGCCGAGCTTTCACCAACAAGTTGCGCCGGTTGGCTTGGCCGATGAAGTTCAGGCCGGAGTTACCCTTGTGCTACGACGACATTCCCGGTCCCGCAGAATTCCTCCAACTCTACACTAAGAGCATTCTAGCGGTATGCGGCGACGACAAGGCCATGTCATGCTTCCCCATGGCCCTCACCAGCGTTCCGCGCTCTTAGCTCTTCGGCCTCCCTGGGGCTTCAGTCTCTTCTTGGGGAGACCTCCATGACTGGTTTGTCGGACGTTTTGCGCCACTTGATGTGAGTGCCGGGGGCTTCCAAGGGCCCCGCGCAGCCGCGTGCATCCTCAGCAAAGCTCAGGCCCCCGCATCTAGCCGCCACTCCAAGCAGTTTTTCCATGGGGCGAATGCCAGCCTGCCAGGGCCGGAGGCCTCACAGCCCCTCAGGTGGTCTCAGTGTGCCATCACCTTCGATTCCAGGGACCACCCCAGGTCCGCGGCTACTGCCGGCGCGCTCCCCATTCTATGCACCCCACCATCAACAATGTTGCGGTCACCAAGACCTTATCGACAGGGGTGTCGGCCCCAACGTGATCTCCATTGACACCTTTGAGGCACTGCAGGTGCCCTGCAACCAGCTGATGCTAACCAGCCCTTTTCTCTGGAGTGACCGATGGTCGTGCCTTACCCCTGGGGCAAGTGCGCTTGCCCGTCACATTCGGCACCCGCGACAACTACCGCACCGAGCTCATCGAATTTGACGTGGCGCTCATCGTTTGATAACCCACAAGTATAGGGGATCGTAAAAGTTTTCAAGAGTAGAGTTGCCGGTGTCAAAACCGGCGGATCTCGGGTAGGGGGTCCCGAACTGTGCGTCTAAGGCGGATGGTAACAGGAGGCAGGGGACACGATGTTTTACCCAGGTTTGGGCCCTCTTGATGGAGGTAAAACCCTACGTCCTTCTTGATTAATATTGATGATATGGGTAGTACAAGAGTAGATCTACCACGAGATCAGAGAGGCTAAACCCTAGAAGCTAGCCTATGGTATGATTGTATGTTGTAGTTGATGTTGTCCTACGAACTAAAACCCTCCGGTTTATCTAGACACCGGAGAGGGTTAGGGTTACACAAGGTCGGTTACAAAGGAGGAGATATCCATATCCGTATTGCCTAGCTTGCATTCCACGCCAAGTAGAGTCCCATCTCGACACGAGACGAAGTCTTCAATCTTGTATCTTCATAGTCCAACAGTCCGGCCAAAGGATATAATCCGGCTGTCCGGAGACCCCGTAATCCAGGACTCCCTCAGTAGCCCCTGAACCAGGCTTCAATGACGATGAGTCCGGCGCGCAGTATTTTCTTCGGCATTGCAAGGCGGGTTCCTTCTCCGAATACATCACAGAAGAATTTGAATACAAGGATAGTGTCTGACCCTGCAAAATAAGTTCCACATACCACCGCAGAGAGAATAATATTTTCACAAATCTAATTTGCTGACTTGTTTTGGCAACATGACATTATGCCATGGCCCGGTGATTATTCGAACTGTTTCCTTTAATAGCCCCGCACATAACGCGAGGCAGTTTTTCGACACGTCTTGTCAAAGCAAAGATCATGTCCCCTTATTATGGGATTCTCATCAATACAGGCGTGGGTAACCCAACCGTGTCTAGGACTCCTAGATCATAGGCAAGTCCCAAACGGCTACGGAGAGGACGCTTGATATTCACCCTCTTTATAAAGGGACAAGGATTTAACTTTTTTCCCTCCTGTGCTCAATCGAATCCTTCCCCCGCCTCGAGTTCTAACACCCAAAGCCCAAGTCAGGTGCTCTGGATCTTCAATCATGTCTGGATCTAGCCTTCAAGGCCGGTGGATGCCCTCCTCCGTTACGGAAGAAGTCATCAAGAAGTTGAGGGAGGCCAGATACCTGACCACCAAGGTTTCGCATCGGCTGCCTGCCCGAGGGCAGGTCGTCCCTACTCCTGAACCCAATGAAGACGTCGTGTTCATCTCCCACTTTCTCCGAGGACTAGGCCTCACTCTGGATCCCTTCATTAGGGGGTTGATGTTTTATTACGGACTAGATTTCCACGATCTAGCCCCGGACTCCTTTCTCCACATCTCGACATTCATTGTCGTGTGTGAGGCCTTCCTCCGCATTACCCCCCACTTCGGCCTGTGGCTCAAGACCTTTGACGTGAAGCCGAAGATGGTCGAGGGGCAGTATGCAGCGTGCGGAGGCGCATTAATAAGCAAAATAGCAGGAGCTCCGTGGCCCAAAGGTTCCTTTCCAGAGGTGTCCAGATTATGGCAACAGGGGTGGTTTTATATCACAGCTCCCAGAAGTGCCAAGTGGATGGCTACCCCTACTTTCTGCTCAGGCCCTCCACCACAACTGATGTCATGGATTAGCAGAGGGTTGAGCTGGGGTCCTGCCAAGGACGTGCCTGTACTGCAAAGCTGCATCCAAAATCTCTTCGAAGGATATTTCAGTTTGATTATGGTGGCGCAAGTCATGCTGGTTCGTCGAGTCCAGCCTTGCAAACGCCGGCCCCTCTGCATGTGGGAGTTCAACCCAGAAGGGCCGCATACTATTCAGAATTTCCTCAGCTTGACGCACGAGGAGATGTACAAATCATTCTTCGGACCCCAAATAGAGTGTCCGGATACCACAGAGGACGTGGGCCTGAGCAGCAACCGTACCGACCAAGTAAGTAATCCTTTAGCCGAACACACCGTCTTTTGTTTACCACGACGTCATTCTGAGGAATCGCTCTTTGACCAGGACTGGATAACAAAGGCGAAGATGATTCGGTGTTCGGCCCCCCTTCCTGAGGGTTTGGAAAATCTGGTACTGGAAAAAATGCTCGAGCTAGCACCTTGCCCGGAGCCCTCAAAGGAAGACAAAGGGGGGAATAATGAGGGTGAAGGCGGACCTCCATCGCTACCCATTCCGACCAAGGGAACGAGCGCCTCCATGAGGGAGGATAACCGAGGGGAGGAATCGGACATTTTCTCAACCTGGGGAAGGAAGAGGACTACCTCTGAAGATCCGGAAACCAAGGTTTCCAAGCAGGAGAAGAAATCTCCGCCAGAGGGTCCTGCCTTGGAGGGTGCTCTTGCCGCACAAAGTCCGCGCGGGGATCAGCCCTCCAACGAGCTGTAAGTAATCAGAAAGTAATTTAATAGTGGAGATATACTACCTTGCCTCTGAGGAAAATAACCAAAGTATTTATTGCAGTTCGGATCTTAGCCCTTCTCAGCAGAGCTCATCTTCGGGGGATCTTCTTTCGGAGATGATGGAGAGCGAAAGCCTCCCCCGGACTCCTTCGCTCAAGAAGCGGGCAACCTTGAAGTGTCGTCACGGAGGGCCTCTCCGGATCCGGTGAGGCCAGAAGATAATCCTATAGTCACCCGAAGTCCCCAGTGTCCAGCTCTCGAAGAGAGCAAACAGAAGAGTCCGACACCGTCTGGTATGTGGTCGGACGTACTGAGAGAGCTGTTGGAGCGAGCGGCCATCTCAGAAGAACACCGTACATTGATGGGTACGGTGATGGAAAGGATCTCATCCGCCGAAAGCGGGTTGCATGATGCCTTTATGAGTCTACTGACGGGCTTTGAGGTACGTAAAATGATGTACATTTGTGATGGTACCGCACATTTTTAGGTGTGCCCTATGTAGATAGTAGCCCCTGAGACTCTAGTTATCGCCGAGAACGGCAGCAAATAGAGGATCGTAGTCCTAGGCAATAACCGTACCGCTTTAATGTGCAGGTAGTGGGAGCTCCGGTGGCTAGCCGGACTCATGAGTTTGCCGAACTAAAGCGGCAACTGGATGCGGCGAATGCCGACATGGAGCTTGTTAACAAGAGGCTTGACGAGGCATAGGGTAAGTGTTAATTTCTAGTGAATGCCACATAGTAAGAGCAGCATGATGCCAGTATCTTTAATATGTTGTGACTGCAGATGGAGCTGCCACCGTGGAAACCTTGTGGGCAGAACTTGCCCGAGCCAAAGAACAAGCAAGGATTAGTAATGCGGCTGCTTTGAAGGCGGCCGAAGAGTTGAAAGCCGAGAAGGCCGCGCATTGCGAGAGCAAAGAGCAGATGGCCAAGATGGCCGTAGAATTAAAAGACACTGCCGACCGTTGCCAGGTCTTTGAAAAAGAGAACCGATTGAAGGTAGCGGACCTTGAAAAGGCCACGATGGCGAACAAAGACACCCGCTCTGCTATGAGAGCGAAGAAGGAGGAGTTGCATGAAGCCGGGGATATTACGGCTGGGAAGCCGTTCATGCTATGGAGAAAGTTCGGAGATCCATGGTATGCCCCTTTGGATCGGCTGTGGAGTTCGGCAGACGCATATATGGACTTGGCGGCGAGCGCTGCCGATGCAGCCAAATACTTCCAAGGTTAAACAGATCGTGAAGTGGACAAGCTGTTCTGGTCGCAATTCAATGTTCCAGAGCGTCCGCTTCCATTGACTGATCAGCTAGCCGAATGGGCCGAACTGAATAGGTTGTCCGGACTCGCCATGAGGTCTGTTGTGGATCAGTTGTGGCCGGAAAAGTCGAAACCAAATAGCTATTTCAGCTTAGTGCAGCAGTTCCTTGGTGCGGTGCCGCGCATCAATGCGATGAAGAGATCGGCGTGCATAGAAGGCTCACAGATGGCCCTTGCCCGTGTTAAAGCATACTGGGCGGAGATGGATGCTACCACTGTTGCGGAGCAGGGTTCGGCCATAGGCCGAGTGGTTGCCGAGCACTATTTCGAAGAGGTTCTCGAGGGTGCTCGTTTGATAGAGGTCCAGTGCTCGAAGAATATTATGTTTGAGTGACATGTATTCCCATTGTAAACACAATGTTTTTTATGAAATTTATTAAGGCTGTGTTTATACTTTTTCCTGAAAGTAATATGATGCCTCCTGTGCGGCCGTTTATGTATACATGTGTATAACCTGAAAGATTGTAGTCGTCGGCTTCAGCCCCCATGCATATAATGTGGAGGTGTTCGCAGAAGACGCGTGTTCACACTTAACCCAACGTCTTGGTCCTATTAAGGAGGTGATAGCGCAGCGAACGAGGCAACCAGACTATAATGCTTTAACACTTTCACTTAGCCATAGGAGTTTGACGGTGGGGCTACTATATAGCCCCTGTTGGCTCCGCACTCTCCCGAATTCGGGGTGCGTACATGCCTGGCCAAGAAACGGCCCTTCATTAAGGCAGAGGAATTCTAACATTCCGATAGGACATCGAGTGGTTGACCAGTCTCACGCTATATCATGACAGTCAGTTTTCGGCTTTCTCTACTGAGGTGCTCGTCCGAATGACCAGGGGCACAATCACAGTAGTTCTCCTAGTGCTACCTTAGCCGATAGAGCGGAACGTAAGGTACCAAAACATAGGAGCCGGGAAAACCCAACATTTGACCAAAGACATGATTTGGAGCTGATGGATATAAGGCCAAACTCGCGACGCCGAACACTCCCTAAGGTATTCGGTCTTTATGGTATAAACCGGGCCTAAATAGTGCCCTTTGTAAGAAGCCCCTGGTGTCCAGGTACGTGCATTATTCTGACGTGGCCACATGCCAAGACGCCAGCATCCTTCCCAATTGTACTGAGAATCCGAGGGATGTGGATCAACAAGAGACAGTAAAAAAGGTTGACGCAGGGTCTTAATCTAAAAATAATCCTTGGGGTGGGTCCTTGCTGCACGTCTGCGCGTGTGTCTCCGTTGTGCCGTATCCTGGACGGGTGTAGCACGATGGTCATCTGTAAAAGAGAGAAACTTAGGTGAAAAGTTGTCGTGCAAAAAGGTAGGTTTGAAGAAACCATGTATAATTCAAGATGAGTAAAAATTGCCACTTGTCTACGCGCTTTGAGCCCCTTGTATTTGTAATAGGGGTGTGGCTTTATCAAACCTGTGTGAGTTACATATGGCTGCGCCGGACTCGTCTAGCCGTGTCCGTGGTCTTGACAACCTATCAAATGCTTTAGCTGGTGAGGCCCTTTTTAGTGTGCAGCTGCCAAGGCAGTCGCACTCTCTTTGGCGCGCAGGGATCGCTTGATATTTCCATTTACTGTAATGATGCCACGTGGACCGGGCATCTTAAGCGTAAGGGAAGCGTTGTGCGGTATTGCATTAAAGCGAGGAAAGCTTCACGTCCAAGTAGTGCTTGATAGCCACTTTGGAACGGAGCAATGTGGAATGTGAAAAGTTTGCTACGGAAGTTATCGGGGAAACTGAATATAACCTCTAGTAGCAGGGAGCCCGTGCAATGAGCCCCTGGGCCTGGCGTTACTCCTTTAAGGGTAGTATTGCTTAGGTAAATTTTCGTTGGGTCTATCCCCATTTTGCGGATTGTATCCTGGTATATCAGGTTTAAACTGCTGCCATCGTCCATCAGGACTCGTGTAAAGTGGTATCCGTCAATTATTGGGTCTAATACCAGGGCAGCCCATCCTGCACGCCGGATACTTGCTGAGTAATCCCGATGATCAAAAGTGATCGGTTGAAACGACCAGTGGCAGGACTCCGCGGTGATAGGCCTTTGGGCATATTTATCTGGGAGTGCCGCTTTGTTTCTCCCCTTTATCACGTGTAACACGTTTACTGTTTTGACTTCTGGTGGAAATTTTCTTGTTCCCCAGTGTCTTGCCTGAGAGGCTCATCCTCGTCTTCGCTTGGTGTATCTTCCCCCTTGTGTACGGCGTTGAGCTTGCCGGACTGCTTGAAGACCCAACATTCTCTGTGGGTATGATTAGCAGGTTTACCCGGGGTACTATGGATCTGACATACTTGGTCCAGAATTTTGTTTAGGCTGGATAGTTCGTCTCTGGCGCCTTTAGAGGGTGGCTTTTGCTGACTTGGCCGAGAGTTTTTGAATCTGGCGTTTACTGCCGTGCTCTTCGTGATGTCTTCTTTATTCCGGCATTTATTATTGTTGTTGCGCCGTGATTTCCCGTTTCCATCTCTAACTTTGGATGTAGTGGGGTCGCTGGTGCTGCATGTGGCTAGCCAGCTATCCTCACCCGCGCAAAAGCGGGTCATGAGGCTTGTTAATGCTTCCATTGTTCTCGGCTTTTCTTGGCCGAGGTGTCTGGCAAGCCATACGTCACGGACGCTATGCTTAAAAGCTGCCAAGGCTTCGGCGTCCGGACAGTCGACTATTTGGTTCTTTTTAGTAAGGAACCTGTTCCAAAGCTTTCGGGCTGACTCTCCGGGCTGTTGAGTTATATGACTCAAATCGTCCGCGTCCGGAGGTCGGATATAAGTCCCTTGAAAATTTTCCCGAAAAGCGTCTTCGAGCTCTTCCCAGCTTCCATTGGAGCTTTCGGGGAGGCTTTTAAGCCAGTGCCGAGCTGGCCCTTTGAGTTTGAGGGGTAAATACTTAATGGCGTGGAGATCATCTCCTCGAGCCATATGGATATGGAGGATATAGTCCACAATCCAGACCCCAGGGTCTGTTGTTCCGTCGTATGCCTCTATGTTTACGGGTTTGAATCCCTCTGGAAATTCATGGTCCAGTACCTCGTCGGTGAAACATAGGGGGTGTGTGGCACCCCTGTATCTGGGTGTACCGTAGTGTTCGGATGTTTGTTGTGTTGCATCATATGCTGGAGCGCGCCTGCGTGGTCCATAGATGGATCTGGTTGCACCATCCTTTTGATGCAAGCCCTCGCGTGGATCGCGTATTGGCTTATGTGCGGTATTACTTGCCGCTCTATGTTGGCCGTGAGGTCGTCTATCCGGCCAGGTGGCCGTTTTAATTTTTGGTTGCGGGGGATCTAAGGCCTCCTCATCGAATTCAGGTAGCAACTTCCACTTCGGGTAGCTCTTGGTGGGGCGATTACCGCCGTACTTCGCTGCTGCGTTGAGTACTTTGCTCCATCTGATTCCGAGCGTGTCTTGTGCAGCCTTGAGTCTTTGCTTCTGCTTTTTTAGACTCCTCGCGGTGGCAACAAGCCTTTGACGGGCATTCTGTTGCTCTAGGTGTCTGTCCGGTGTGAAGTCATCCGGACTATTATCTTTGACAGAGTCAGGTTGTTCGTCTTGATCCTTCGTGTTGCCGTGGTCTGGCGATGGTTACCCCTGCTCTAACGCTGGGTCTGTATGATTGTTGTTTCTATCGAGGTGGGATTTGGAGCGGCGTTTACGCCGCCCCTTTGACTGCTTCTCGAGGGGACAACCCTTCGTTGCGTCCTTCCGTTCCTCGTCGTCATTTTCTTTTGGTGTGTTCACCATGTATACGTCATGTGGTGAAGTGGGCGTCCAGTGCCCTGTGGGCAGTGGTTCCTCTGCGTCTCCCGCATCGTCATCCATACCGTCGATGTCTTCGGAGTCAAAGTCGAGCATGTCGGTTAAGTCATCGACAGTGGCTACTAAGTGGGTGGTGGGTGGGCCGTGAATTTCTTCGTCATCCGCATCCCAGTCCTGCCGGACATAGTTTGGCCAGGATCCTCCTAACAAGGAGAGAGACCTTAATGAGTTCAGTATGTCGCCAAAGGGCGAGTGCTAAAAAATGTCTGCGGAGGTAAACTCCATGATCGGCGCCCAATCATATTCGATAGGAACGGGCGCAGGCAGTTCGGAGTCCGTGGCCGGAGAAGGATCCGGTAGTTTAACAACACGGCTCTCATGCAAGGTAAGGTCGATGTTCAGCTCGATCGCCGCTAAGCGTAAGGCTTCCGTGGCGGGGTCCATCCACCCGTCCGTGGAAGGCGCACCTGGCTCCGAATTGAGGGTCGGAGCGGCTGCCTGTGCGATCTCTTGAACACTATCCGATGGTAGAGCTAAATCGTACTCATCATGACCGCATGACGCACAAGGCAGAGGCTCGAATCCGTCGAGGATCAAGTCTCCACAGATATCGGCCGTGTAGTTTAAGCTTCCAAACCTGACTTGGTGGCCAGGGGCGTAACTTTCAATCTGCTCCAGATGGCCAAGCAAATTGGCCCGCAGTGCAAAGCCGCCAAATACGAAGATCTGTCCGGGGAGAAAAGTCTCACCCTGGACTGCATCGCCATCGATGATAGTAGGAGCCATCAAGCCTAACGGCGACGACACAGAGGAACTCTCAATGAAAGCACTAATGTCGGTGTCAAAACCGGCGGATCTCGGGTAGGGGGTCCTGAATTGTGCGTCTAAGGCGGATGGTAACAGGAGGCAGGGGACACGATGTTTTACCCAGGTTCGGGCCCTCTTGATGGAGGTAAAACCCTACGTCCTGCTTGATTAATATTGATGATATGGGTAGTACAAGAGTAGATCTACCACGAGATCAGAGAGGCTAAACCCTAGAAGCTAGCCTATGGTATGATTGTATGTTGTAGTTGATGTTGTCCCGCGGACTAAAACACTTCGGTTTATATAGACACCGGAGAGGGTTAGGGTTACACAAGGTCGGTTACAAAGGAGGAGATATCCATATCCGTATTGCCTAGCTTGCCTTCCACGCCAAGTAGAGTCCCATCCGGACACGAGACAAAGTCTTCAATCTTGTATCTTCATAGTCCAACAGTCCGGCCAAAGGATATAATCCGGCTGTCCGGAGACCCCCTAATCCAGGACTCCCTCAAGAGTATTCAACCCAAATTTATAGATTCGACACAATGGGAGCCAAAGAATATTTGTAAGTATTAGTAGTTGAGTTGTCAATTCAACCACACCTGGAGATTAAATATCTGCAGCAAAGTGATCAGTAGCACAGTAATATGATAGTTTTGATACCAGTGGTAACAACAGTAGTAACGGTAACAGTGATAGCATTGATTTTGTAGCAAGTGTAACAATAATAGCAGTAGTAGTAATTTAGCAAGAACAATATGTGGAAAATTCGTAGGCATTTGATCGGCAGATTCGTTGGATGATATTCATCATATAACAGTCATCATTTAGGGCGATACAAAACTAGCTCCAGTTCATAAATATAATGTAGGCATGTATTTCGTAAATAGTCATACGTGCTTATGGAAAGAACTTGTATGGAATCTTTTGTCCTACCCTCCTGTAGCAGCAGGGTCCATAAGGAAACTAAGGGATATTAAGGACTCCTTTTAATAGAGAACCAGAATAAAGCATTAACACAGTGAATACATGAACACCTCAAATTACGGTCATCACCAAAAAGTATCCTAATTACTGTCACACTAGGGTTTATGGATCATAACACGTAATAGGTGAATATGATTTGTAAAATTGGATCTAGAACATAGATACAATGGTGAAAACATAAACGGTTCAGATCTGAAATCATGGCACCCGGGCCCTAAGTGACAAGCATTAAGCATGGCAAAGTCATAACAACATCAATCTCAGAACATAGTGGATACTAGGGATCAAGACCTAGCAAAAATAAGTCGATTACATGATGAATCTCATCCAACTCCTCAACAACCAGCGAGCCTACGAAGAAATTACTCACTCCCGGTAGTGAGCATCATGGAATTGGTGATTAAGGAGGGTTGGTGATGACGAAGATCAAAGATCCCCCTCTCCTGAGCCCCGAACGGACTCCAGATCTGGCCTCCCGATGAAGAACACGAGGCGGCGGCTCCGTATCATAAAACACGATGAAACTTCCTCTCATATTTTTCTCTGAAAATAGGATTTTATAGCGTTGGAATTAGGGTCCGCGGGGCCATGAGGTGGGCATAACCCACCAGGGCGCGCTAGAGGGGGGAGGGGCGCCCTGGTATCTTGTGCCCAGCCAGCCCCCCCCCTCCGATGGTTCTTGGCTCCAGTATTTTTCTTTTATTATAAAATAATTCTCCAAAAAGTTACGTTCCATTCTGAGAACTTTTATTTCTGCACAAAAACAACACAATGGTAGTTCTGCTGAAAACAACATTAGTCGGGTTAGTTTCATTCAAATCATGCAAATTAGAGTCCAAAACAAGAGTAAAAGCATTAGGAAAAGTAGATACGACGGAGATGTATCAAATCCCCCAAGCTTAAATATTTGCTTGTCCTCAAGCAATTCACTTGACAAACTCAAAGTAAAAAGAAAAAAATTACGAACTCTTTTGTTCTTGTTTACACAAATAAGCTTAAGTAGCACCCAGGTTTTCAGCAAAGATTGGCAATAACTCTTAAAAATCATATTAACTCATATCAATGGCATAATCAACTAGCAAGCAATAATAAGATATCTCAAATGCCAACACTTTGTCAAAACAATCATGATATAATATGACAACAGTGGTATCTCGCTAGCCCTTTCTGAGACCGCAAAACATAAATGAAGAGCACCTCCAAAGTTCAAGCAGCGACTAACCATTGTAATTCATGGTAGAAAAGATCCAGTCATGATGCATCCAACATTAACTATACACAATGCATGAGGATGACAATTGTGCTCTCAGATCTGGCTCTTATTTGAGAAGGTGATGACTCAACATAAAAGTAAATAATAGTCCCTTCACAAAGGGAAGTATGGATTTGCAGAGGTGACAGAGCTCAAGGTTTTTAAAAACAGAGATAAATGAAATTTTGGGAAATGCACCCTTCCTATTTACGTCACGACCAAGAATTATCAATATCTTCCGTGCTAAACACATTAGTGGCGGTTCCTAAGCGATGAAAGTAAAGGTTTACTCCCCCTCCACCAACAAACACAGTCCACGGCTAACCGAACCCACGGGTACTGTCCATACCAACAACAATCCCGGGGGAGTTTTGTTTAATTATTTGCAATTTTTGATTTCGGGACTGGGAATCCCTGTTACCGCCCTCTCTTGCAAGGACGAGTGAATAAACACTCATCATGAGAATAACCCGCTTAGCATGGAAGATACTGACTACCCCCTGTCGCTCTATGAACAATCGAGGCACACAAAAAACAGATGTTCATTTGAAATTTTAGAGGTGGCATGATTACCCACAAGTATAGGGGATCAATTGTAGCCTTTCTCGATAAGTAAGAGTGTCGAACCCAATGAGCAACTAAAGGTAGAACAAATATGAAACTAGAAGTAATTTGTAGGTGTAAAGGTATAGGTTTGCAAGATAATAAAGACACGTAAATAAAAGCTAGGGGTTGTTTAAATAAATAAACAACTAAGTTAGTTTTAGTAGAGAGCTTTTGTCACAAGAAAGTTATTTGTCCCTAGGCAATCGATAACTAGACCTGTAATCATTTTTGCAATTTTATATAAGGGAGAGGCATAAGCTAACATACTTTCTCTACTTGGATCATATGCACTTATGATTGGAACTCTAGCAAGCATCCGCAACTACCAAAGATCATTAAGGTAAAACCCAACCATAAAATTATCTGGCATCAAGTCCTCTTTACTCCCATACGCAATGACCCCCTTACTCGGGTTTAAGCTTCTGTCACTCTAGCAACCCACCATAAGCGAATAATGAACATATTGCAACAACCTACAACGGGGACCCCTCGCGCTTGCGCGACACAGAGAGCACCATAGGATAGCACCAATAATAGAACATACAACTCAAACCAATCATGAACATCAATCAACCATAGGACAAAACAGATCTACTCAAACATCATAGGATAGCCATACATCATTGGGAAATAATATATAGCATTGAGCACCATGTTTAAGTAGAGATTATAACGGGGAGAAGGGGTGTTAAACCGCTGCATAGAGGGGGAGAGAGTTGGTGATGATGACGGCGAAGTTGTTGGTGTAGATCGTCGTCACGATGATGGCCCTAACGGCTTTCAGGCGCCACCAGAGAGAGAGAAGGGGAGAGAGACCCCCTCCTCCTCCTTCTTCCCTGACCCCCTAGATGGAAGGAGGGTTTCCCCTCTGGTCCATGGCCTCCATGGCGGTAGAGGTGCGGGAGCCCTCTGAGATTGGATCTATCTCTCTGTTTCTCTTCTGTTTCGCGTTCATGTTTTCTGGCCTTTCACCGTTTCTTAAATTCCCGGAGAACCGTAACTCCGATTGGGCTGAAATTTTAACAAAATTTTTATCTAGATATTATCTTTCTTGGGGCCGAATAATGGCACCAACCGCCTTACGGGGTTTCCACAAGCCTCCCAGTGCGCCCAGGGTAGGGGGCGCACCCCTAGGGCTTGTGAACCCCTCGGGCATCGTCTCACATTGATTCTTTTTCCCAAAAATCACATATATTCCAAAAAAATCCGTAAGTTTTTATCACGTTTGGACTCTGTTTGATATGGATAGTCTGCAAAACAAAAAACATGCAACAAACAGGAAATGGCACTGGGCACTAGATAGTCCCATAAATAATATAAAAAGTTGCCAAAAGTATATGAAAGTTGTCGAATATTTGCATGAAACAATCAAAAATTATAGATACGACGGAGACGTATCAGCATCCCCAAGTTAAATTCCTGCTTTCCCTCGAGTAGGTAAATGATAAAAAAGATATTTCTTGATGTGGAATGCTACCTAGCATAATCTTGATTATATAATCTAATCATGGCATGAATATTAAGACACGGGTGATTAAAAGCAATAGTCTATAATTTGACATAAAGAAAATAATACTTCAAGCATACTAATAAAGCAATCATGTGTTCTTAAAATACCACTAAAAGAAAGTTATCCCTACAAAATCATATAGTCTGGCTATGCTCCATCTTCATGACACAAAGTATTTCATCATGCACAACCCCAATGACAAGCCAAGCAAATGTTTCATACTTTTAATGTTCTCAAGCTTTTTCAACTTTCATGCAATACAAGAGCATGAGCCTTGGATATAACACTATAGGTGGAATAGAAGGTGGTTGTGCCGAGAAGACAAAAAAGGAGAAAGTCTCACATTAACTAGGCAAATTAATGGGCTATGGAGATGCCCATCAATCGATATCGATGCAAGTGAGTAGGGATTGCCATGCAACAGATGCACTAGAGCTATAAGTGTATGAGAGCTCATACTGAAAACTAAGTGGGTGTGCATCCAACTTGCTTGCTCATGAAGACCTCGGGCATTTGAGGAAGCCCATCATTGGAATATACAAGCCAAGTTCTATAATGAAAAATTTCCACTAGTATATGAAAGTGACAACATAGGAGACTCTCTATATGAAAAACATGGTGCAACTCTGAAGCACAAGTGTGGTAAAGGATAGTAGCATTGCCCCTTCTCTCTTTTTCTCTTTTTCTTGTTTTGGGCTCTTTTTTTATTTTGGGTTCTTTCTATTTTATTTTTAAGTCTGGAGTCTCATCCCAACTTGTGAGGGAACCATAGTCTCCATCATCCTTTCCTCACTGGGGCAATGCTCTAATAATGATGATCATCACACTTTTATTTACTTACAACTCAATATTACAACTCGATATCTAGAACAATATGACTCTATATGAATGCCTCTGGCAGTGTACCAGGATGTGCAATGATCTAGCGTACCAAAGATATCAAAAAATGGACAAGCCATGAAAATATCATGCTAGATATCTTACGATCATGCAAAGCAATATGACAATGAACGCCCAAGTCATGTATATGATGATGATGGAAGTTGCATGGAAATAAATCTTAGAATGGCTATGGAAATGCCACAATAGGTGGGTATGGTGGTTGTTTTGAGGAAGGTGTAGGGAGGGTTTATGCACCGACGAAAGTTGCGTGGTACTAGAGAGGCTAGCAATGGCGGAAAGGTGAGAGTGTGTATAAACCATGGACTCAACATTAGTCATAAAGAACTCACATACTTGTTGCAAAAAATTATTAGCCATAAAAGCAAAGTACAAATATGCATGCCCCTAGGGGGGTAGATTGGTACGAAAAGAGCATCGCTCGTCCCCAACCGCCACTCATAAGGAAGACAATCAAAAAATAAATCATGCTCCGACTTCATCACATAACAGTTCACCATACGTGCATGTAGGAGCAGCAAGCACATGCATATTACATTCATCAAAATCATCATGTGCAACAGTAAAAGGCAACCCATCAATGTAATCCTTAATAAGAGCAAACTTCTCCGATATAGTGTAGTTTGGAGAATTCAAAAAGATAATAGGACTATCATGTGTGGGTGCAATAGCAACAATTTAATTCTTAACATAAGGAACTATAGCAACTTCATCTCCATAAGCATAATTCATATTGGCATAATGCCCACAAGCATAGCAAGCATCAACTTCATCAAAAAGGATATTTCAAAAGAATCAACGAGATGATAGCAATTATAATAGCATTTATCCTTCGGTAAGAACGAAGGGACACCAAACAATGTATGAGTTGGAGGGTTACTCTCATTAGAAGGTGGGCATGGGTAGCTAATCTGCTCTTCCTCCTTTTGTTCTTCGCTCTTCTCATCATCTTTTTCACCCAATGAGCTCGTTGTTTCATCAATTTCTTCTTCCATAGACTCTTGCAAAATATTAGTCTCTTCTCGGACAACAGAAATTTTCTCAATAAATTCATCAATATTGGAATTGTATTTATAATTATCATAGCAAAATTTAAGGATAGCAAAATTTTCAGGTCTATAAACTGAATCATCAAAATCTTCAAACTTTTGAAACAAAGATTCAATTTCATAAGCACCCTCAAAAGCAACAAATTCTTCTATTCGTTCCACATCATAAAAATCATATATACCATTAGCATAAGAAGCCAAGGTTTCATTATCATTAAATTTGCATGAAAAGGGAAGGTATGGAGCATTAATCCTAGAGCAACAAGTATAATCATATCTCAAGCATAAATCCTGAGCATACCAATGCAACATATAAATTTGATCCCATAATAGCTTCCCTTTTTGTTTCAAGCGATAATCCCTAAAGTATTCACGTTGATCCAACGTTACTCCCATTATCAAGTTGAATGGGGTTTTCTTAGGATTATCAAAGTAGTGCGTACTATTTTTCACATAATGAGCATCAAGGGTTTTAGGAGGTTCCCCATCTCCATGAGTAGCAAGTACCACTAATTTTTTGGTTTCGTATTCCATATCCATAACTAAAGATAGAGAACAACTTAGAACAAGAAATAAAAACTACTTAGTGATAAAGCAAACAAGCACACACGAGAATATTCACCCCACGCTATTGCTCCCCGGCAACCGCGCCAGAAAAAGGTCTTGATAACCCACAAGTATAGGGGATCATTTGTCGCCTTCTTCGATAAATAAGAGTGTCAAACCCAACGAGGAGCTAAAGGTAGAACAAATATTCCCTCAAGTTCTATCGACCACCGATACAACTCTATGCACACTTGACGTTTGCTTTATCGGAAACAAGTTTGAAACTATTTTGCAAGGATAAAACTGCGAGTACTTTGCGAGAATAAAACTATGTATAAATTTCAAGGAAATAAAAGTGGATAGCTTGTGTCAACAAGAAAGTCATTTGTCCCTAGGCAATCGATAACAAGTACCGGTAATCATTCTTGCAATTTTACACGAGGGAGAGGCATGAGCTAACATACTTTGTCTACTGGGATCATATGCACTTATGATTGGAACTATAGCAAGCATCCGCGAGTACTAAATATCATTAAGGCCATGAAACCCAACCAAAGCATTAAGTATCAAGTCCTCTTTATCCCATACGCAACAACCCACCTACTAGGGTTTAAGCTTCTCTCACTCTCGCAACCCACCATAAGCGAATCATGAACGTATTGCAACACCCTACAGCGGGGGGCCCTCACGTTTGCGTGAGACAGAGGGCACCATAGGACAACACCATAAATAAAATATACAATCATACCAACCAAGATCACGATTAACCCATAGGAAAAACAGATCTACTCAAACATCATAGGATAACCATAGATCATTGGAAATTAATATATGGAGTTGAGCACCATGTTTAATAAGAGATTACAGCAGGGAGAAAGAGGTGTTACACCACTTCATAGAGGGGTATAAAGTTGGCGTTGAAGTTAGCAAGATTGTTGGTGTAGATCACCATCACGATCGTTGCCCCAGCGACACTCCAGTGCCACCGGGAGAGAGGGCCCCTCCTCCTCCTCCTCCTCCTCCTCCTCCTCCTCCTCCTCCTTCTTATTCTTCCTTGGCCTCCCCCTAGAAGGGAGGAGAGTCCCCCCTCTGGTCCATGGTCTCCATGGCAGCGGAGGGGCGGGAGCCCCTCCGATATTGGATCCCCCTCTCTATTTCCTTCTGTTTCGCGTTCCCAGATCTGGCCGAAAACCGTTTCTTATATTCCGAGAGATCCATAACTCCGATTGCGCTGAGATTTTAACACGATTTTTTCCAGATATAGGCTTCCTTGTGCCCGAAGTAGAGCTCCAACCGACGTTCGAGGTGGACACAACCCACCACCACGCGCCAGGGGCCTGGGGCGCGCCCTGGTGTCTTGTGGGCTGTGTCGGCCTCCGTTTGCGGTGATTCCAACTCCCAAAAATCACATATATTGCAAAATAATGCTCCATGCAATTTTATTGCATTTGGACTTCGTTTGATATGGATTTTCTGCGAGACAAAAAACAGGAACTGACACTGGGCACTGGATCAATAGGTTAGTCCAAATAAATCATATAAAATGTTGCCAAAAGAATGTGAAAGTTGTATAATATTGGCATGAAACAATCAAAAATTATAGATACGACGGAGACGTATCCGCATCCCCAAGCTTAATTCCTGCTTGTCCTCGAGTAGGTAAATGATAAAAAAGATAATTTTTGATGTGGAATGCTACCTAGCATAAACTTGATCATATATCTAATCATGGCATGAATATTAAGACATAAGTGATTCAAAGCAATAGTCTATAGTGTGACATAAAGACATCAATACTCATGCATCCCAACAAACAATCATGTCTTTCAAAATATCAACGCTAAAGAAAGCTATCCCTACAAAATCATATAGAGTTGTCATGCTCTGTCTTCTTAAGACAAAGTATTTATCATGCACAACCCCAATGACAAGCTGAGCAATTGGTTCATACTTTTTAACATGCTTCAGCTTTTTCAACCCTCACGCAATACATGAGCGCAAGCCATGGATATAGCACTATAGGTGGAATTGAGTATGATGATAGGGGTAAATATAGAGAAGACAAAAAAGTAAGAAAGTCTCACATCGACATGGCTAACCAACGGGCTATGGAGATGCCCATCAATTGATATCAACGTGAGAAGTAGGGATTGCCATGCAATGAATGCACTAAGAGCTATAAGTGTATGAAAGCTCAATATGAAAACTAAGTGGGTGTGCATCTAATCCCATAATGAAAAATTCCCAGTAGTATATTAAAGTGACAACATAGGAGACTCTCCATATGAAAAACATGGTGCTACTTTGAAGCACATGTGTGGTAAAGGATACTAACAATGCCCCTTCTCCCTTTGTTTATTATTTTTTTCTTTTTTCTTTTTTTTCTTTTTTCTTCTCTCATTGTCCGGAGTCTCATCCCGACTTGTGGGGGAACCATAGTCTCCATCATCCTTTCCTCACTGGGGCACTGCTCTAAAAATGAATAATGATGAGCATCACACTTCTATTTACTTATAACTCAAAATAAATAAAAATTACAACTCGATACATATCACAAAGTATGACTCTATATGAATGCCTCTGGCATGTACCAGGATGTGCAATGATCTAGTGTATCATGTATGAAAAATGATGAACGGTGGCTGAGCCACACCTACTATGTCAGCTACATGATCATGCAAAGCAATATGACAGTGAATGCTCAAGTCATCAAATGGAAGTGGTGGAAGTTGTATGGCAATATATCTCGGAATGGCCATGGAAAGGACATAGTAGGTAGGTATGGTGGCTATTTTGAGGAAGATATAATAAGGCTTATGTGTGATAGACATATCATATCACGGGGTTCGGATGCACCTGCGAAGTTTGCACCACGTCTCGATGTGAGAAAGGGCAATGCACTGTATCGTAGAGGCTAGCAAATTGCGGAAAGGTAAGAGTGCGTATAATCCATGGACTCACATTAGTCATAAAGAACTCATATACTTAGTGCAAAAGTTTACTAGCCCTCGAAGCAAAGTACTACTACGCTTGCCCCTAGGGGGATAGATTGGTAGGAAAAGACTATTGCTCGTCCCCGACCGCCACTCATAAGGAAGACAATCAATAATAAATCACGCTCCAACTTCATAGCATAACAAAAGACTATACGTGCATGCTTCGGGAATCACAAACCTTAACACCAATATTCTTACAAATCACAACCATTTACTAGTACCTCCCACGTATTCCATCTCTATATCACAAAACTACTGCAAGGAATCAAACATATCATATTCTGTGATCCATAAGTTTTATGTAGGGTTTTATGACTAACCATGCAAATCACCAATTCCGGTTGACTCTACAAAATACCATGCTCTAAAAAATATAAGTGAAGCAAAAGAGCATTCTTCAAATAACGGTTTCTTATGTGAAGAGAAGCAGGAAATCCAAACTTCAAATGATATAAGTGTAGCACATGAAGCATTCTATAAAGCTATACTCAAAATATATAAGTGAAGTGCAATGAGAATTCTATAAATAAACCATGGACTATCTCATACTAGCATGGTGCATAAAATAAAAATGAAAAATAAACACAAAACATGCTCCAAGATTTGCACATATCACATGAATGAAACAAATCTGAAAACATACTGATACTTGTTGAAGAAAGATGGGATGCCTTCTAGGGCATCCCCAAGATTAGACGCTTGAATCTCCTTGAATATTTACTTGGGGTGCCTTAGGCATCTCCAATCTTGAGCTCTTGCCTCTCCTCCTGCTCCTCACATCGAGACCTCCTCGATCTTCAAACACTTCATCCACACAAACTTAACTGAACTTTAGTGGCGGGGTTAGTGAATGTGGCAATGAAATCCCATCATGTACTGCTGTAACATTATTGTATAATTATAAACAAACATTACCCACTTTATGCTATCACAATTCTATGGCCCTAAGTCAAGGAGGCTTCAATAAGAATTCAAACATGCGCAAATAATGAAGCTATAGCAGCAATCTGTGAAAACATGACAGTCTGTAAAGATTTGTACATCGACCATACTTCTGTAACTCTAAAAATTCTGAAAATTAGGAAAAAATAAACATTTTGTATAGAAAGACAGTACAAAAAGTTTCAGAACTGTTTGATGTTCTAGTAAAAAAATGTAAAATCGAGCACTACAGCTAAAGTTTCTGTTTTACACCGCACAAACCAACAAGCAATTTAATCATCCTAAAGGCAAACCTTGTTACATTAATTTTATAATACAATAGAATTGCACAAGGGGATAATTATTTTTGTTGAAAAGTTCCTATAATTAAGATTCACAAAGTTTCCATGGGCATGAACAAAGTTCAAGGCTAGCTCCTGCTTCCACGGTGCTCGTCTATCTCACTTTCACTTCTCTTTTTGTGAAGTTTTAAGTTACCCTCTTTATTTTTTTGTTTTTAAACTTTATAAAAGCACTCAATAGAAATAAATGACTCTCTAAAACTTCCGGGTTGTCTCCCTGGCAACGCTTTCTTTAAAGTCATTAAACAAGGCATAAAGTGCTCAAGTAATGGATCCACCCAGATCCCAAGGTATATCAAAGCCAATTTTAATTAACAATGATTTGGCATTTAGTAATGAGCACAAAGAAACATATATCATGAAATGACGAAGTCTAACTCTCTTCCTATGCATCGGCATGTCATACAAGAACAATTCATGCACATCAAGTAAAGGCCAATACATAGCATAACCAGTTTCTTGCAAATTTATCGTGTTAGAAACATAGAGAGGTGGAGATATAGTTCCTCTCTCATAATAATTGCAAGTAGGAGCAGAAAGCACATGCATATTACATTCATCTAAATCATCATGTGCAATGGTAAAAGGAAACCCATCAATGTAATCCTTAATAAGAGCAAACTTCTCCGATATAGTGTAGTTTGGAGAATTCAAAAAGATAATAGGACTATCATGTGTGGATGCAATAGCAACAATTTCATTCTTAACATAAGGAACTATAGCAAGTTCATCTCCATAAGCATAATTCATATTGGCATCATGGTCACAAGCATAGCAAGCATCAAATTCATCAAAAAGGGATATTTCAAAAGAATCAATGGGATCATAGCAATTATCATAGCATTCATCCTTCGGTAAGAACAAAGGGACATCAAACAATGTATGAGTTGGAGGGTTACTCTCATTAGAAGGTGGGCACGCGTAGCTAATCCACTTCCTCCTTTTGTTCTTCGCTCTCCTCATCATCTTTTTCATCCAACGAGCTCGTTGTTTCATCAATTTCTTCTTCCATAGACACCTGCAAAATATTAGTCTCTTCTCGGAGAGCGGAGATTTTCTCAATAAATTCATCAATATCGGAATTGTATTTATAATTATCATAGAAAAATTTATGGATAGCAAAATTTTCAGGTCTATAAACTGAATCATCAAAAATCTTCAAACTTTTGAAACAAAGATTCAATTTCATAAGCACCCTTAAAAGCAACAAATTCTTCTATTTGTTCCACATCATAATAATCATATATACAATTAGCATAAGAAGCCAAGGTTTCATTATCATTAAATGTGCATGAAAAGGGAAGGGGTGGAGCATTAATCCTAGAGCAACAAGTATAATCATATCTCAAGCATAAATCCCGGGCATACCAATGCAACATATAAATTTGATCCCATAATAGCTTCCCTTTTTGTGTCAGGCTATAATCCCTAAAGTATTCACGTTAATCCAACATTACTCCCATTATCAAGTTGAATGGGGTTTTCTCAGGATTATCAAAGTAGTGCATAATATTTTTCACATAACGAGCATCGAGGGTTTTAGGAGGTTCCCCATCTCCATGAGTAGCAAGTACCACTAATTTTTTGGTTTCGTGTTCCATATTTGAAAGGATCGAGAAGAGGTGTCTAGAGGGGGGTGAATAGACTCTTAGCAAGGAAAGTTGCAGTTTTTAAATGCTTTAAGTTGAAGTGGACTTTTAACACAAGTTCAACCATTCACAATACATATCAAGCAAGCATGACAAGAGTATATAAGCAGCGACAAGTAAATCATGCAAGCTGCAAGAATGTAAATGGATGGGATTGGAGTGTGCAAACGCAATTGGAGACACGGAGATTTTTGGCGTGGTTCCGATAGGTGGTGCTATCGTACATCCACGTTGATGGAGACTTCAACCCACGAAGGGTAACGGTTACGCGAGTCCACGGAGGGCTCCACCCATGAAGGGTCCACGAAGAAGCAACCTTGTCTATCCCACCATGGCCATCGCCCATGAAGGACTTACCTCACTTGGGTAGATATTCACCAAGTAGGCGATCTCCTTGCCCGTACAAACTCCTTGGTTCAACTACACAATCTTGACGGAGGCTCCCAAGTGACACCTAACCAATCTAGGAGACACCAGTCTCCAAAAGGTAATAGATGGTGTGTTGATGATGAACTCCTTGCTCTTGTGCTTCAAATGATAGTCTCCCCAACACTCAACTCTCTCTCATTGGATTGGATTTGGTAGAAAGATGATTTGAGTGGAAAGCAACTCAGGGAAGGCTGGAGATCAAGATTTATGTGGTAGGAATGGAATATCTTGACCTCAACACAAGTGTAGGTGGTTCTCTCTCAGAAAATGTATGTTGGAAGTGTAGGCATGTTCTGATGGCTCTCTCCAGGAATGAAGAGTGGGTGGAGGGGTATATATAGCCTCCACATGAAATCTAACCGTTACACACAAATCACCAAACTCGGTGGGATCAAATCATAAAACTCGGTCGGACCGATTTGATTCATAATGTGACCATTAGGCATTTCGGTGGGACCGACATGATCAACTCAGTGGGGCCGATGTGCTAGGGTTAGGGTAAAGCCTCATCTCGGTTGGACCGATTACACAAACTCGGTGGGACCGATTTTGGTAATAAGCTGAATAGAGAGTTGGCCAAGCAAACTCGGTGAGACCGATTGCATATTTCCGTGCGACCAATTAATGCAATAGGCAACAGAGAGTTTGCAAGCCCATCTCGGTGAGACCAAGATCCTATCGGCGAGACCGAATTGATGAGGGTTTCTGGCAGTGGCTATGTCAAGAGAACTCGGTGGCGCCGGATGGGAAATTTCGGTAGGGCCGAGTTTGACTTTTGGTTGGGGACATATGTGGATTTGAGAAAGTAGTTGAGGGCTGTGGAGCATATCACTAAGCACTTTGATCAAGCAAGCCATTAAGCAACACCTCACCCCCTCTTAATAGTATTGGCTTTCCTATGGACTCAATGTGATCTTGGATCACTGAAATAGAAAATGTAGAGTCCTGAGCTTTGAGCTTCAGCCAATCTTTTGTCCTTATTATCTCGAAAGGGTTCCACATCCTCTAGTCCATGCCACTCCATTGTTGAACTTATCTGAAACATACTAGATGAAAGTATTAGTCCAACAAGAGATATGTTGACATTAATTACCAAAATCACCCAGGGAGCACTTGTGCTTTCAATCTACCCCCTTTTGGTAATTGATGACAACATAAATCAAAGCTTTAGATAAAGATATAGAGAATAACAAGTAAAGCTTTGGAAAGACATGCAACATGCATAGGCTCCACCTATATGTATGCAATCATGTAAATATGGAATATAAGAGCATGTGAATGCATAGGCATGACAGAGTAAGCAATATGTTACATGTATCTTGGCTATATGCATCAAAGCAAAAGATGTGAAAAAAGGAAATGTACCTTTATGCTCATGAGTCCTTCTTGCAAACAGTATGTACAACAGTAAGAAATCCTCATGCACATGAGTGTGATGCATATACTTACCTTGTGGTCTTGAGTTGGCTTAGAAGGAGATGAACCTGAGTAAACAAGGTTAGATAACATAGGTACATCTACAAGCTAGAGCAACCAAAAGAAACCACAAGAGTACCAAGATTAGGATGACATGTAGAGAGTGAGCACAGGATACTCTATCTGATATAGACATGTCCCCAAAAGGTAAAGATATGCAATGAATTCAAAGATTTCCTTCCCTAGCAGTGTTTCTCCCCATGAATCTTGTATTGGATAATGGGAGAACATAGGGAAACAAAATCAGAGCAAATAGATCATAAACATAACATAGACATGTCTTTCCCCTCTTAAAGACATGTGACTTCTCTCCTCTTGAACACCAAGCATCTGGGGCCTTTGATGTGATTACCTCTCTATCCCTTTTTCTCTCTCTCCCCATTTTTCTTTCTCCCCCGTTTAAATAGAATAAGCTTTGATGTGATCTCTCTCCCCCTTTGACATCAATTTCCAAGAAGGGATCTTCTGGAGCGTGAGTCAAAATAGGTTTGGTACTTGAGTCATAGAGCAAAGCATCATATAGATTGTGATACTGGTAGAGGACAAGAATCATCGAGTGGAGCTGGAATAAAACTACAGAAACATATGGAAAATTGTCTTCTCTGTAGTGAAATCGGTAATACCGAATTGTAGTCTTTGGTGGCACCGAATTGGTTCGGTGTGAACGAAAGCAACAGATCGGTATGACCGAGTTCAACACAGAGAGAACACTTTTCACCTCAGCTCACTAGGCAAATGAGATCTCACAGGGATTTGCAAGGAATTAACTGAAAGATTTGCAATGAATTGGATGCACGGAATGCAAAACAACACAAAGAAAAGAAAATCTAGATGAAGTTTGCAAAAGCAAAAAACTCAAGGAAGCACTAGAGAACTTCATCTAGAATTGGGCGGTGACAAAGTCACCTATGTTAGAGTACATTTACTGAGGAGTCAAGTGAGAACACTTGATCATAAGTCATACTCATCGTTTAAGCTCAAAATGGGGTTACCATTTTTCGTTTAAGCATTTGATGTATTCTCGTCTTGTTGAGTTGCTTTGACCTATGACTTGAGGTAAAGCTTCTCTAAGATGGAATGACATACCTTGTGTGGTGGTGTTGATATTGATCATGTAGTTGAACTTGCATGGGGTGCTCAAGGTTGATGTAGCGCGAGAATGGTTGGGAGCACCACTTGGATTTGAGTTCATCTACCTGCATGAGTTAGTTTTGCAAGGAAGAGCACTTGTGTATCCAAAATGACAATCATGAAATTTGATATATAGAATTTGTCAAAGGATATGTTGAAGGGTTTCATGCTTCCTCGTCATCAACCACCATTGTGTAGAGACTTGGTGATGTAGAGATTGCTCAAGATGTGAGTGAGTTGCAATCTCATAGATTTAGATTCATCCAAGTACCTACAAGGGTTAGATAGCATGCAAGGGTGCAAGTATATCCAAGACATATGAATGTCATCATAAGAAGTATCAAGGATTAGTCATAGATTCATGCCTTGCATGTATCAAAATGGAGTTCCTACTCCAAGTTCGAAGCATCAATGATGTTCAATTCGCCTCTCAAACGGCAAAAGACTTTCTCATCAAGCGGTTTGGTGAATATATCCGCCAATTGCTTATCGGTACGAACATGTTTAAGATCAATGTCCCCTTTAACAACATGATCTCGAATGAAATGATGATGAACTTCAATATGCTTAGTTCGAGAATGTTGCATGGGGTTGTGAGCAATATTAATAGCACTTTCATTGTCACAAAGCAAAGGAACATGTTTCACATTGATCCCATAATCTTTAAGAGTTTGGGTGATCCAAAGTAATTGAGCACAACATGAACCGGCGGCAATGTATTCCGCTTCGGCGATGTATAAGGATACTGAGTTTTGTTTCTTGGAGGACCAAGATACAAGAGATCTACCAAGAAATTGACAAGTACCCGAAGTGGACTTTCTATCAACCTTGTCTTCGGCATAGTCCGAGTTGGAATAGCCAACAAGATCAAAAGAGGACCTCTTAGGATACCAAATGCCAAAATTTTGTGTATGTATCAAGTATCTCACTATCCTTTTCACAGTCTTAAGATAACATTATTTCGGGGCTGCTTCATATCGTGCACATATGCACACACACTTAGCATAATATCGGGATGAGAGGCACATAGATATAACAATGATGTAGGATCGAAAGTATATCTAGAGGGGGGGTGATTAGACTACTTGAGCAAATAAAAACTTAACCTTTTCCCAATTTTAGTTCTTGGAATATTTTAGCTATTGTAGGACAAGTCAAGCAATCATCACACAATTCAAGCAAGCATGCAAAGAGTATATTGGCAGCGAAAAGTAAAGCATGCAACTTGCAAGAATGTAAAGGGAAGGGTTTGGAGAATTCAAACGCAATTGGAGACACGGATGTTTTTCCCGTGGTTCGGATAGATGGTGCTATCCTACATCCACGTTGATGGAGACTTTAACCCACGAAGGGTAACGGTTGCGCGAGTCCACGGAGGGCTCCACCCACGAAGGGTAATGGTTGCGCGAGTCCACGGAGGGCTCCACCCATGAAGGGTCCACGAAGAAGCAACCACCCACGAAGGGTCCACGAAGAAGCAACCTTGTCTATCCCACCATGGCCATCGCCCATGAAGGACTTGCCTCACTAGCGGTAGATCTTTACGAAGTAGGCGATCTCCTTGCCCTTACAAACTCCTTGGTTCAACTCCACAATCTTGTCGGAGGCTCCCAAGTGACACCTAGCCAATCTAGGAGACACCACTCTCCAAGAAGTAACAAATGGTGTGTAGGTAATGAACTCCTTGCTCTTGTGCTTCAAATGATAGTCT
This sequence comes from Triticum dicoccoides, assembly GCF_002162155.2. Taxonomy (NCBI): domain Eukaryota; kingdom Viridiplantae; phylum Streptophyta; class Magnoliopsida; order Poales; family Poaceae; genus Triticum; species Triticum dicoccoides. Next base: position 507,441,203 of record NC_041388.1, read on the forward strand.
CCCCAACACTCAACTCTCTCTCATAGGATTTGGATTTTGTGGAAAGAAGATTTGAGTGGAAAGTAACTTGGGGAAGGCTAGAGATCAAGATTCATATGGTAGGAATGGAATATCTTGGTCTCAGCACATGAGTAGGTGGTTCTCTCTCAGAACATATGAGTTGGAATTGTGTATGTGTTTTGATGGCTCTCTCCACGAATGAAGAGGAGGTGGAGGGGTATATATAGCCTCCACACGAAATCCAACCGTTACACACAGTTTTCCAATCTCGGTGGGACCGAATCAACAAACTCGGTTGGACCGAAAAGGTAAACCTAGTGACCGTTACAGATTTTCGGTGGGACTGACATGCAAATCAGTAGGACCGATATGGTTAGGGTTTGGGCATAACGTAATCTCGGTGAGACCGATTACACAAACTCGGTGAGACCGAGTTTGGTAATAAGCTAACCAGAGAGTTGGTCAGGTAAACTCGGTGGGACCGATTTGCTCTTCCGGTGAGACCGAAAAGTTACAAAAAGGAAACAAAGAGTTTACACTGCAATCTCGGTGGGACCGATTCGCTCTTTCGGTGAGACCGAAAAGTTACGAAAGGGAAACAAAGAGTTTGCAATCCCATCTCGGTGAGACCGAGATCCCTATCGGTAGAACCGAATTTCTAGGGTTTGGCAGTGGCTTATGACAAGTGACACTCGGTGGTGCCGGATAGAAAGAATCGGTAGGACCGAGTTCGGCTTAGGGTTTAGGTCATATGTGGATATGGGAAAGTAGTTGAGGGTTTTGGAGCATATCACTAAGCACATGAAGCAAGAGGCTCATTAAGCAACACCTCATCCCTCCTTGATAGTATTGGCTTTTCCTAAAGACTCAATGTGATCTTGGATCACTAAAATATAAAATGAAGAGTCTTGAGCTTTTGAGCTTGAGCCAATCCTTTGTCCTTAGCATTTTGAGGGTTCCACTTTCACATCCATGCCATGCCAATCATTGAGCTTTCCTGAAATAGTCATCTTGGAATAGCATTAGCTCAATGAGCTATATGTTGTTATGAATTACCAAAACCACCTAGGGATAGTTGCACTTTCAATCTCCCCCTTTTTGGTAATTGATGACAACATATAGATCAAAGCTTTGACAAATGATAATAAGCATGAAATATATCGTCGCTTTGAGAAGTATGTGACAAGTAAGAGCTCCCCCTAAATTTGTGCATATTTAAAATTTGCTTTGGACTGCAAATGCACAAAGAGTTAGAGTCATGGATTACTCTTCCATGTCACATACATCTTGGTGGAGCGCTGATAAGAATGAAATACATGCACTCATCACCAAGAATAGTGAATGATCACATAAGATAGATAAGATGATAATATTAAGCAAACATTAAGTGTAGCTTATGATCAAACACATGATCATCAATGTCTCACGAGCAATGACATAGTATCTCACACAAAAGCAAACAAAGTTCGAAAAACTACCAAATAAAACAAGAGAGAATAAAAGCAACACTCTCTCTCGAAGCCTATGATCTATGCATTTTCTCCCCCTTTGGCAACAAGTTACCAAAAAGTTCCTAGAAAATGCATAGTGCTAAGTCGACACTCAGGCTTGATCTTCAAGTGGTGGTGGAGTCCGGAGCACTCCAAGGACGAAGCCTTCTGTAGACGTGGTCGGAGTCGAGGCTGAAGTGGATGCTGGAGCTGGTGGAACTGAGGCTGTAGCTGGTGTAGACGCCTCTTCTTCTTCATCCTCATCAGAAGAATCTCTCCTCATGGAAGGCTTGCCAACAACTCTGGCAGTGGTAGTTCTGGCCCTCTTCTTTTTCTTGTCCTGGCCAATTTCTTCCTCTTCAGATTCCATAGTGAGTTTCATAGTTTCCTCAGGAACAGCCTTCCTAGGCTTGGAGGTAGGAACTCTCCTAGTAGGTGCCTTTTGTGCATTCCTGGCTTGATGGCTGCAGCTGAGCCATACTCTTTCTTGACCACAACTCTCTTTGATGTGGCTTCCTCTTCCTCTGCCACATAATCTTCATCCTCAGAATCTGAAGTTCTCTTCTTCCTCTGTCTGGTGGCAGCTTTTGGCAAATTGCTTGGGGTACTTCTGCTGCCATCATCTGAAGAGCTGGAGGGACTAGTGCCCTCACTCATGAGCACCTGCTCTTCTGATCTGTTCTGGCTGTCACTTTGATCAGACATGATGTAAAAGCTGACTACTGACCCTGTGAAGAGTTTATAGATGAGGTAGAGTGGATGAGCATCACAAAATGCAGAGATTTTTGCAAAAGAATAATTCAAAAACTTAGTTTTAGTTTCCCACTGAAAGCATCTCGGATCTACCGATTTCTAAACTCGGTGATACCGAAGCAGTTTTGGCACCTAAACTAGTGAACTCGGTTAGACTGAGTCACAGTTTGGTGGCACTGAGACTACTAGGGTTTCACAGAGTTCCAAAATCGGTCACACCGATAAGTAATTCTCGGTCAGACCGAGTCTCACTTGTGCAATGGCATAAGCCAAATCGGTGGGACCGAGTTTTTCAACTCGGTGGGTCCGAGATGGTTTCGGCGGAAACCTAACCCTAAAATTTTCGAATTAAACCTAATCTACGAGTTCATTGACTGGATAGAAGTTTAACAAACGTGGCAAGAATCATGATGATCACAATGTGCTAAGAATCGGATTGGGGAATAGCACAAAGATCGAGTCCATACCCTAGTTCGGCGGAGACTCGCTACGTGTCACATCCCTAGCTTCTGGTGCTGCCTAGTGTTTGCATCATGTTTAAATTTTTGAACTTGAACTGGGGAAATTTGGAAGCCTCAAAACCCTAAATAAAAGAAGCGCAAAAACCCTAAAATCTCATTCATTGTTCCAAAATGCTCTTCTTAAATGTTTGATAATTTTGGCAAAGGGTTCTGGTCCCAACCAAAATATTGAACATTTTTAAGGACTTAATCTTGGGACTTTGAATTTAAATCATTAGCTATTTAAATTTGAATTATATTCATATAACTAGAATATAATTTCAAATACCCCTGAAATATTTTATGAGCTTTTGGAAAAGTCCATCTAGCAAAATAAAAATATTCAGAGGAGTTTTTGGCATTGTTTGAATTATTTTAAATTCAAAACAGTGGCAAAATAAATTTAAAAATAAAACAAACAGGAAATAAAACAGAGCACATACCTGGCCACTTACCTGGCCTTAC
>NC_041388.1:507444420-507445431 GCF_002162155.2 Triticum dicoccoides
ATCTTTGAGAAGATCGATTCCGTAGAGTTTCCTTCTGTCATCGTCATGTTGGATGGAGATTTCGAAGGCAAGACATCAAGTTCAATTTGAGCCGGACAACCAACAACCTCGAGAAGGCAGTTGGATCATGAAGTTTGTGTTACTTAGTGTCCCCTTTGTCTTCTTACCTCGCGTCTTGAATCTCGGGACGAGATTCTTGTTTAGTGGGGGTGAGTTGTCACATCCCTAGCTTCTGGTGCTGCCTAGTGTTTGCATCATGTTTAAATTTTTGAACTTGAACTGGGGAAATTTGGAAGCCTCAAAACCCTAAATAAAAGAAGGGCAAAAACCCTAAAATCTCATTCATTGTTCCAAAATGCTCTTCTTAAATGTTTGATAATTTTGGCAAAGGGTTCTGGTCCCAACCAAAATATTGAACATTTTTAAGGACTTAATCTTGGGACTTTGAATTTAAATCATTAGCTATTTGAATTTGAATTATATTCATATAACTAGAATATAATTTCAAATACCCCTGAAATATTTTATGAGCTTTTGGAAAAGTCCATCTAGCAAAATAAAAATATTCAGAGGAGTTTTTGGCATTGTTTGAATTATTTTAAATTCAAAACAGTGGCAAAATAAATTTAAAAAAATAAAACAAACAGAAAATAAAACAGAGCACATACCTGGCCACTTACCTGGCCTTACCTGGCAGCCCACCAGCAGCCCAGTCCACCAGAGCCGGCCCAGCCCGCCACCGCTACCCCCCCTGTCACCTTCCTCCTCTGCCAGGAGGACGCGCGTGCGGCCGACGCGCGCACGCACGCGCCCCGGCCACCTCCTCCCTCCTAGCCTGCCTGGCTCCCCCTCGTCGCGCCTAGACGACGCCAGCGCGACCCCCTGGACCCCCTGGCTCTCTCTCACTCTCCCCCGACCCTTTCCCCCTTCTCTGCTTTTTTCCCCTCTCGCGCCCGAACGCCTCCGTCGCCGCCGCACACCGCCACCGCGCTCACCGGCCGTCCCTTGAGC
>NC_041388.1:507445780-507453681 GCF_002162155.2 Triticum dicoccoides
CCCCCTCCGTTCTCGCCCCCTAGCCCCATCTCCCACCGCGGCCGAGAGCTTCTCGCCGCCGGCCATGGCGTGGCCGTGGCCACAGCCACCGCAACTAGTTCGCGAGCCCACCGTCGTGCTCACCACAGTCCCAGGAGCACATAGCACTCACCAACGCCTCCCCTGGCGCCCTGCATCGCCTAACCCGTCGTTGCCGTAGCTCCGGCCGCCGCCTAAGTGGTCGCCGCCGTCGACCCCGGCCTCCCTATGCCCAGGTGCGTGCGCCCCTAGATGCACGAGAGCACGGGCTCCCTCTTGGTGCCCTCAGCGCGACCAGCCGCGGGCTGTAGCGCCGTCCCGAGCAACTCCGGCGAGGTCTCGCCGACGCCGTCGTCGCCGGCATCACTTGCTGACGTGGTTGGTTTAATTAGCCACTAATCACCGCACCGTGTCACAGACAGCCGGGCCCCACCGCCTAACTAACCGGCTAACTAAAATAGATTAGGTTTAATCTAATTGCAGTGGCCCCACGCGTCAGTTTTGACCGCGCTGATGTGGCCGTTGACTGGGCCCCCACGTCAGCGGCACTAACCAGCCCCAGTCACTGACCAGTGGACCCCACTGGTCAGGTTTGACCTGGACCCGCCTAGTTGACCTGCTGACATCAGCATGACCTAGTGCTGACGCAATAAATCATTTTTTGGATTTATTTTAATTCAGGAAATTTCAGAAAATACCCCAAACTTCTAAAAATCATATAAAATCAACCGTAACTCCAAATGAGATAAATTATATATGAAAAATTATCAGAAAAATTCAAGGAACCCATCTGTACCATTTTCATGCATGTTTGAGCAATGTTTTTCCTCTGTTTTGGACAAAAAAAATAAAGGGCATTTAAATAACCATATATGGAGTTGGAATTTGAATCATGTATTCAAACCAACTTCATTTAAATCATAGCTAGGTGCATTAGCCCAAAACACATTCATATTGCCATGTCATAGCATGCATCATATCGTGCATTGCATTGATCGTGTTTCTTCTGTGTTTGCCGGTGTTTTTCCCCCTCGGTAGACGTTGTGCCGATGATGTGATCGTTGACACTGATGAAGACTCAATGTTATCTTCAGAAGTGCCAGGCAAGCAAAACCCCCTTGTTCATTCCGATACAATCCTACTCTCTCGCTCCTGCTCTCTTTTACTGCATTAGGACAACAACGACATATTTGTTACTTGCTGCGGTAGCTGAACCCCTTATCCTCTGCATGACCTGTCATTGCCACAGTAAATAGATGAAACCCACTAGCATGAGTAGGAGTTGTTTGAGCCCTGATGTGCCTACTCTTTGATGCTTGTTTGTCATGCCTGCTAATGCTTAGAGTTGAGTCAGGTCTGATTCATCGGGGATGAATCAGAGGTGTGTGAACATGTCCTACTGTGTGTGAACTAAGTGTGTGAACACGATTTGGTAAAGGTAGCGGTGAGAGGCCATGTAGGAGTACATGGTGGGTTGTCTCATTGCAGCCGTCCTCAGGAATTGAGTTCTGTGTTTGTGATCCATGATCAGTTACTACCACACATTGGGCTCCGGGCGCTCCAAGCTCTCTCGACTTATTAATCAACTCGATCTCTGCCCAGGAGTTGCAACTAGTTTCTGGTGTTTGTAGGTAGTGTTAGTAGTCTACCAAGTGGCACCCGGTACAGGTGGGCTTGGGACAGACTAGGCACAGTGGCACGGTGTACCAAGTGGCACCCGGATGGTGGGCTTGGGAACCCTGCACACATCGTTTGGGGCCGTGAGCGACACCCCGGCCGGATCTCCTTGCGGATGGAACCCGAATAGGCGATAAACCTGGACGAGAGACTTGTGTGGTTAGTCAGGTCGTGGCCGACTCCCTCGCCAGGCTTCCGCTTGAAGGTTGCCGAGATACACGAGGTGTACATGGCGGTAAGTGGCAAGAGCGTGTGTGAAGAAGTACACCCCTGCAGGGTTAATATGATCTATTCGAATAGCCGTGTCCGTGGTAATGGACTTCTGGGTTGCCTGTATAGTTCATAGACAAGTGAAAGTGGATACTCTAAAATACGCAAGATAAGCGTGAGTGCTATGGATGGCGTTCTTGTAGGGAGACGGGAGCGGATCCATAGTGGTGTATTGATATGGTGAATATGTGGACTCGTGTGCGCCACCTCAAAAGAGTTACTTGCAGTCGTAGTTTAGGTTAGCCACCGAGTCAAAGCTGGCTTGCTGCAGTTAAAATCCACCATCCCCTTTGTTGATAATGGTGCATATGTAGTTAGTTCTGATGTAAGTCTTGCTGGGTACATTTGTACTCACGTTTTCCTATTTTATGTTTTGCAGAGAGACGTCAGTCTCGCTAGTAGTTCCGCGTGGTCTTCGACGTTTAGCTTGATACCTCAGCTACGATCTTGTGCCCTCGGCAGGATCTGGTAGATAGTCAGGCTTCTCAGCCTTTTTCATTTATAGATGTCTGTACTCAGACATCATAGCTTCCGCCTGTGCTTTGATCTGTATGCTCTGAATGTTGGGTCATGAGACCCCTGTTTGTAATATCTCGCTCCTCAGAGCCTATTGAATAAATTACTTGAGTCGTAGAGTCATGTTGTGATGCCATGTTGTATTTGCACATATCGAGCATATTGTGTGTATGTTATTGAAATGCTTGGTATGTGTGGGATCTGACTATCTAGTTGTTTATCCTTAGTAGCCTCTCTTACCGGGAAATGTCTCCTAGTGTTTCCACTAAGCCATGGTAGCTTGCTACTGCTCCGGAACACTTAGGCTGGCCGGCATGTGTCCTTCTTCGTTCCTGTGTCTGTCCCCTCGGGGAAATGTCACGCGATGAATACCGGAGTCCTGTTAGCCCGCTATAGCCCGGTTCACCGGAGTCCTACTAGCCCAGTGCTACAGCCTGGATTCACTCGCTGCTGACCGACACGTTCGATGCTGGGTCATGGATGCCTGTCCCTGTAAGTTTGTGCCACTTTGGGTTTACGACTAGCCATGTCAGCCCAGGCTCCTTATCATATGGATGCTAGCGACACTATCATATACGTGTGCCAAAAGACGCAAACGGTCCCGGGAAAAGGTAAGGCGACACCCGTGGGAATACCGTGCGTGAGGACGCAAAGTGATATGAGGTGTTACATGCTAGATCGATGTGGCACTGAGTCGGGGTCCTGACAGCGTTGGTGTCAGAGCTTGACTGCCTGTAGGATTACCAAGCCAAACTGGTCGAAGTTGAGTCTAGAAATTCTTTAGTTATATAAGGGAATTGATTGTGGGATGGAACGTAAGGCTCTTTTTACTCCTTATACCTTATGCCTTCTGATCTGAGTCATCTTATCTTTCCTACGGGGTTAAGGAACTAGGCTTCCTCCTCTTTCTATCAGGATCACGTGTTACTAATCTGTAGACTTGTAAGATTGTTGGACTTAAGCCTCATTTCAGTTCCTATTACTTCCGTATGTTAATTGTTGATCTCGAAACCTTGATATTGTGCTTCTGAGTGGTTATGCCACCATTTTTGTGAATGTCTCAAATCTTTTCTGAGCATTTACAACCGTTATGTTGTCCGAGTCATCCCAGGTTTCTAAATAGTCTGAAGCAATTTGCAAATCCCTTCCTCCCGTTTCGATGTTCCTTTGGGCCAGATTAACCACACTAATCGGTGAGTTGAGGTACTCTGCTGCCTTGATATATATGTTGGAGTTATTATTATGACCCTAGGTGTCTAGAGTATCACCTAGTAATCCAGTCATGCCTTGTGTTCCTAGTGTGATGATTCTGGCTATCATTCTCGAAAGCATCCCGTGATGCCAGTTAGTAGTAGGTATTCTATTCCTGGGTTTTCGAACCGAGATTCACTCTACTTACTTCATGTTGATAGTGTTTTCTAGTTCCTTTAGGATATTAGTAACTTTGCGATAGTCCTCGAAGTTCGTGGTATTTCCTTCTTCCAAATACTATGAACCACTTTATGGCAGATGTTTATTGGATCAAAAGATCACAATTAGAGTACTCTTGAGGAGTTCTCCATTCATAAATCGTGACTCTGCCAGTCCTACCTCTCTGCATGGGTTATCCGGAAGAAACATGTTAAACTTGGTTCGACATACTAATCTATGCATCCACAACTCAGAAAATTATATGTTCTTTGAGTTGTCCCTCTTAGTTGTCTTCTGACCCTCGTCTATCATTTGATAGTCAAGAGTATGCGTGCATTCCTATTACTCTTGTGGTCCGTCAAGCCATTCTATTCTGGAATGACTAGGAGAAACAAACTCCAGTACCTCATCCATACCCAGGATTGGGTCTTAACAGTTGTACTCCGTAGATCAAAATACTAATCCAGTTTTTGTTCTGTTCTACCTTGGAGTATTACCATCTTTATATCAAGAATGTCATGGGAATTGCACACCATCCTATGAACTCTTGACACAGTGATACTTCTCTCCATCATTATTCATTTCTCGGTTCCCGTGTTGTTGCAGCCGGAATGTCGACAAGTGAATCGTGATGTGTGAAATCAATACTGCTAGCAACTCCGTTGCTTGGTAGTTAAATGGACAACAACCTCATTCTTAGCGTGCTGATTATTGAGTCATCATTCTAAGACTGATCGTGCTACCTAGTCCTTATTTCTGGTGCACCCTCTGATCAATGAGTTGGGATTGTGTCAATACCTTGCTCTGTTGATCATATCGTCTTGCCCTGAAAAGCAAGGTCGTTCTCGAGCTTAATAACATATTGGTGGTTCGTGATTTTTCGAATATCTTCTCGAAAGTATCACCAGGTTGTCACCTGACTGTTATGTTGAGCTCGTGATCAAGTTGGTTTATCCTGTAAACCACCCTTTCTCCAAGAATCTGTGTGGGGTACCCCTGAGCTAGTTGGCTAAGCTGAACAACAACTTGGAGAGTTGGAAGATGGAAGCTTGTCCGATTTAGTTCATCTTAAGGGATATCTTGTGTGTGTGTGTGTGTTGAAGATAGATGATATCTTTATTGGTTGATCCTCGTGATCAATTGTTGGATCTATTATCTTACCCAAACCTTTGATTTGAATATGGGCTATCGTCAAATCAAATCAGAACCAATGATATTCGTAATGTTGTCTTACTCGTGGTTGTTCCTCGAGCATACACCATTATATCTTTCGGGTCTGACCAATGCTATCACCTTGTTCACATAATTGTGGAATTCCACTAATATGGAAACCTGGATGAATTGTTGTTGAGCCCATTGACAACATCCTTATCTCCTCCATGATTTTGTTGAACATTAAGCTAGTGTTGGAAACTTGTGTAAGCATTATCTTCATGACTCGTTCGTGAAGCATATGTTTGGACAAAAGAAGTGAGTCCCTCTAATTCATGTGCACTTGATGCAAGTTGCCGCCATGAATTTGAGAAGGCTTGTTTTACCTCCTTTGGAATCATCCCAAGTCAGTCATGCACGTGCGAAGAATTTTGTGGTCTGTTAGACTGATCATCTTCATTCCATATGTATACCCTAGCACACTAAGCCACTAATTGAGTTGTTCAAAGATAAAGGAGTCTGTCCAAGGTGAACTCTTTGGACTTCCACGCGTGGAGACTTCGATGTCATTAATGATGGTTCCCCACCTGAACTCGGTAGTGTTTTATTGTAAGACTACCATGTGATAATGTTTGTCTGGGACAGCGTGTTCACATGTGTGTAGAAGAACCAGCTCATGTCTTGGAGCTTGCTATCGTAGTTCATTTTCCGAGAATCTCGCAACGTCACCTCGTCGAATTGTGTTGCAAACTTTCTTTTTTCTTCCTAGACTCGATGAGTCTGGAATATCCTGACACCAACCAGATCTGAATCTCAGGCAGATATGATGGTTGGAACATTTCCCAAGAACTATAATACTGGTCCCTCGATAACCGGTAAAGTGGATGTCATGGCCAACACACCCAGCCGGAAGACCTATTATTGTAGTATCTTGATTGAAGAAGTTGGCCACCTTCCCATAAGGACTTCGTAGGATTTACTCCCTAATTGTGCCTTATGATTTTTGTCTTCCCGAAGTCCGACCTTTTACTTGATGTTCTAGATATCAAACCGTCTTTATGAATGGGTTACGCTAGCACCTCAAGGAGAACATTAGAAGTGGAGTGCTAAATGTCTCTCGGTCGATTATCCAGATTTTGCTTCCTTGGCCCCGCCAAGGTGAAATCTGAGACGGTGATATCTTCCTTTGCATCTGCATCCTCCATCACCATTCATCATGGTAGTAAGTGGTGTTGCCAGGATCCTTGTCATTGATGTTGGTAAAACCTTGATGAATATGGAGATGCTCAAGTTCTTGAGAGCACGCACAAGCGCTAGGTGTTATCATCGGCACTAACTGGATTGCTCTCAGTTTCCTCGATTATGCTATAACTTTTCAAACAGTGGACTCACTCTCTACTGTTGAGCTTCTCCCCAGTTACTAAAATCATTCCTTGTGTTGTTTTCAACAAGGTAATCCACATCATCCATTTTAATCCGGGTATGCCATTCTACCAAACCCCTCCAAATGGCCGCTCGAGAATTGCCTTAGGTTGGTATAAAATATTTTCGATGATCTCTGAATCAAAGGTAATTCTTTTTGCCACTTAAGGTAATAATCTACGAATCACCCTCCTCCAGGATGTCCCGCTATGGCATCATGGAAACTCAACTCCTCGCTACGTTGACAATCGTTTACCACCTTCTTAAGTGTGGAATTGTTGTCCACCTAGTGAACCTTCGTCATCCGTTTCTTTCCACCCCTCTTGATGTGTATCTCGTGTCTCAACCCGAGAGATGGTTCTATGTCTCATTCCGTGAGTTGTTCGACCTTCGAGAGTTCGATCCTTCTAGAGTTTTCTTTCCCCTCTCGTTGTCATGTCGGTTGGCATTCTCGGAGCAAGACATCAAGACAATGATGGTGATCGAATCAATGTTCTTATGAAGGGCAACCTGGATCGTGAAGATTGTGTTAGGTTGCGTTCCCCTTAGTCTTACCCTACACTTGAATCTCGGGTCGAGATTCTTGTTTAGTGGGGGTGAGTTGTCACATCCCTAGCTTCTGGTGCTGCCTAGTGTTTGCATCATGTTTAAATTTTTGAACTTGAACTGGGGAAATTTGGAAGCCTCAAAACCCTAAATAAAAGAAGGGCAAAAACCCTAAAATCTCATTCATTGTTCCAAAATGCTCTTCTTAAATGTTTGATAATTTTGGCAAAGGGTTCTGGTCCCAACCAAAATATTGAACATTTTTAAGGACTTAATCTTGGGACTTTGAATTTAAATCATTAGCTATTTGAATTTGAATTATATTCATATAACTAGAATATAATTTCAAATACCCCTGAAATATTTTATGAGCTTTTGGAAAAGTCCATCTAGCAAAATAAAAATATTCAGAGGAGTTTTTGGCATTGTTTGAATTATTTTAAATTCAAAACAGTGGCAAAATAAATTTAAAAATAAAACAAACAGGAAATAAAACAGAGCACATACCTGGCCACTTACCTGGCCTTACTTGGCAGCCCACCAGCAGCCCAGTCCACCAGAGCCGGCCCAGCCCGCCACCGCTACCCCCCCTGTCGCCTTCCTCCTCTGCCAGGAGGACGCGCGTGCGGCCGACGCGCGCACGCACGCGCCCCGGCCACCTCCTCCCTCCTAGCCTGCCTGGCTCCCCCTCGTCGCGCCTAGACAACGCCAGCGCGACCCCCTGGACCCCCTGGCTCTCTCTCACTCTCCCCTGACCCTTTCCCCCTTCTCTGCTTTTTTCCCCTCTCGCGCCCGAACGCCTCCGTCGCCGCCGCACACCGCCACCGCGCTCACCGACCGTCCCTCGAGCAACCGTCGTGCTCGTCGGCTCCGCCTCGTCGTCCGTGTCA